>NW_017205397.1:0-5297 GCF_001704415.2 Capra hircus
CTGGACACCGGCATAAGACCTTGTGTGGAGTCGGTGCCAGAACCTGAGGATTCCTCTCCAGTGCTGACATGGATTTTTGGGGTACTTCTGGAGTCTGCCCAGGGGAGTCAGTCCTCGTCTGGTGTGGGGCATGCACGTGCGCTTTCCTCCCGAGCTGTAGCAGCAGTGTCACGCTTCCCTTCGCGTGGATCAAGGGATCTGTGGCTTTCCCACGAGGCTTTCCCACAGGGCTGTCCCCGTGCCACCGTGGTTGAGTCGATCCTGGCTTGAAAGTCGAGGCAGTGCAGGGAAAAAAGTTTTTCCTCTAATGGACTGAGACATCCAGCGGCCTCTGGGAATGGTGGCACGACCCTGGAGTTCCTCTCGCCTTTCCTGTGGAGAGCGCCTCCTCTTCAGATGCAACGGGAACGCCGGGAATATTTTCCCGACCACGGTGGGAAAGGATCCCTCCTCTCGAGCTAGGAGGCGGAAACGGGGCTCCTCTGGATGTGGGCGGGACTCTGGTGCTTCCTCTCGAGTGGAGACGGGTATGTCGGGGAACTTCTTGAGTTGCAGCAAGGGTGTGAAGGACCCTTTGGAAGTTCCAGATGTTAGATGTGATTAGCCTCGAGACGCCTCAGCGAAATGGGCCTCATCTCGCCTGGAGGGAGAACCTCCTGGATTTTCTCGAGTTGCGGCAGGTGCCTCGACTTACGACGGGGACCTCAGGGACCCGCTCTGGTGGCCTCAGGAAAGGCCAGTCCCCATGCGAGTTGCTCGGGGCCTCTCGGGATTCCTCTCCCGTCGATGCCGGGCCTAATAGCTTGTGTGGAGTCGGTGCCGGAACCTGAGGATTCCTCTCCAGTGCTAACATGGATCTTGGGGTACTTCTGGAGTCTCCCCAGGGGAGTCAGTCCTCGTCTCGAGTGGGGGCATGCACGTGCGCTTTCCTCCCGAGCTGTAGCAGCAGTGTCACGCTTCCCTACGCGTGGATCAAGGGATCTGTGGCTTTCCTCGAGGCTTTCCCACGAGGCTTTCCCACGAGGCTTTCCCACAGGGCTGTCCAACCTGCCATCGCGGTGTGAGTCGATCCTCGGCTTGAAAGTGGAGGCAGTGCAGGGAAAACAGGTTTCCTTGGAATGGACTGAGACATCTGGGGGACTCTGGGAATGGGGCCTGATACTGGAGTTCCTCTCGCCTTTACTGTGGAGAGCGCCTCCTCTTGAGATGAGACGGGAACGCTAGGAATTCTTTCAGGACCACTCAGGGAAAGGATCACTCCTCTCGTGCTAGCAGGCGGAAACGGGGCCACTCTGGATACGGGGGGACGCTCGGGTTCCTCTTGAGTGGAGACGGGTATGTCGGGGAACTTCTTGAGTTGCAGCAAGGGTGTGAAGGACCCTTTGGAAGTTCCAGAGTTTAAGTCTGATTACCCCCTAGTTGTCTCAGCCGAAATGGGCCTCATCTCGCCTGGAGGGGAGAACCTCCTGGATTTTCTCGACTTGCGGCAGGTGCTCTCGACTTACGACGAGGGCCTCAGGGACCCGCTCTGGTGGCCTCAGGAAAGGCCAGTCCCCATGCGAGTTTCTCCGGGGCCTCTCGGGATTCCTCTCCCGTCGATGCTGGGGCCTAAGACCTTGTGTGGACTCAGTGACGGAACCTGAGGATTCCTCTCCAGTGCGACATGGATCTTGTGCTACTTCTGGAGTCTCCCCAGGGGAGTCAGTCCTTGTCTCGAGAGGGGCATGCAAGTCCGATTTCCTCCCGAGCTGTAGCAGCAGTGTCATGCTTCCCTTTTCGTGGATCAAGGGATTTGTGGCTTTCCCTCTAGACTTTCCCATGACGCTTTCCCACGAGGCTTCCCACAGGGCTTTCCCACGTGCCACTGTGGTGTGAGTCGATCCTCGCTTTAAAGTCGAGGCAGTGAAGGGAAAACAGGTTTCCCTGGAATGGACTGAGACATCTTGGGACTCTGGGAATGGTGGCACGACCCTGGATTTCCTCTCGCCTTTCCTGTGGAGAGCGCCTCCTCCTGAGATGCGACGGGAACGCCGGGAATTCTTTGCCGACCACGAAAGGAAAGGATCCCTCCTCTCGAGCTAGGAGGCGGAAACGGGGCCCCTCTGGATGTGGGCGGGACTATCGTGCTTCCTCTTGAGTGGAGACGGGTATGTCGGGGAACTTCTTGAGTTGCAGCAAGGCTGTGAAGGACCCTTTGGAAGTTCCAGAGATTAGGGGTGATTAGCTTCCAGTCGCCTCAGCGGAAATGGGCCTCATCTCGCCTGGAGGGGACAACCTCCTGGATTTTCTCGAGTTGCGGCAGGTGCTCTCGACTTACGACGGGGACCACAGGGACCCCCTCTGGTGGCCTCAGGAAAGGCCAGTCCCCATGCGAGTTGCTCGGAGCCTTTCGGGATTTCTCTCCCGTCGATGCCGGGCCTAAGACCTTGTGTGGAGTCGGTGCCGGAACCTGAGGATTCCTCTCCAGTGCTGACATGGACCTTGGGGTTCTTCTGGAGTCTCCGCAGGGGAGTCAGTCCTCGTACCGAGGGGGCATGCACGTGCGCTTTCCTCCGAGCTGTAGCAGCAGTGTCACGTTCCCTTCGCGTGGATCAAGGGATCTGTGGCTTTCCCTGGAAGCTTTCACACGAGGCTTTTCCATGAGGCTTTCCCACATGATTGTCCCACGTGCCACCGTGATGTGAGTCGATCCTCGGCTTGAATGTCGATCAGTGCAGGGAAAACAGGTATCCCTGGAATGGACTGAGACATCTGGGGGACTCTGGGAAAGGTGGCACGACCCTGGAGTTCCTCTCGCCTTTCCTGTGGAGAGCGCCTCCTCTTGAGATGCGACGGGAACGCCGGGATTTCTTTCCCGATGACGCAGGGAAAGGATCCCACCTCTCGAGCTAGTAGGCAGAAACGGGGCTCCTCTGGATGTGGGCGGGACTTTCGTGCTTCCTCTCGAGTGGAGACGGGTATGTCGGGGAACTTCTTGAGTTGCAGCAAGGGTGGTGAAGGACCCTTTTGGAAGTTCCAGAGATTAGGGTGTGATGTAGCCTCGAGACGCCTCAGCGAGAAATGGGCCTCATCTCGCCTGGAGGGGAGAACCTCCTGGATTTCCTCGAGATTGCGGCAGGTGCTCTCGACTTACGACGGGGACCATCAACGACCCGCTCTGGTGGCCTCAGGAAAGGCCAGTCCCCATGCGAAGTTGCTCGGGGGCCTCTCAGGGATTCCTCTCCCGTCGATGCCGGGGCCTAAGACCTTGTGTGGAGTCAGGTGCCGGAACCTGAGGATTCCTCTGCCAGTGCTGACATGGATCTTGGGTTCTTCTGGAGTCTCCCCAGGGGAGTCAGTCCTCGTCTCGAGTGGGGGCATGCACGTGCGCTTTCCTCCCGAGCCTGTAGCAGCAGTGTCGCGCTTCCCTTCGCATGGATCAAGGGATCTGTGTCTTTCCCTCAAGGCTTTCCCACGAGGCTTTCCCACAGGGCTGTCCCACGTGCCACCGTGGTGTGAGTCTATCCTCGACTTGAAAGTCGAAGCAAGCAGGGAAAACAGGTTTCCCTGGAATGGACTGAGACATCTCGGGGACTCTGGGAATGGTGGCACGACCCTGGAGTTCCTCTCGCCTTTCTTGTGGATAGCGCCTCCTCTGAGATCCGACGGGAACGCCGGGAATTCTTTTCCAACCACACAGGGAAAGGATCCCACCTCTCGAACTAGGAGGGGGAAACGGGGATCCTCTGGTTGTGGGCGGGACTCTCGTGCTTCCTCTCGAGTGGAGACGGGTATGTCGGGGAACTTCTTGAGTGCAGCAAGGGTGTGAAGGACCCTTTGGAAGTTCCAGAGTTTTAGGTGTGATTAGCCTCGAGACGCCTCAGCGGAAATGGGCCTCATCTCGCCTGGAGGGGAGAACCTCCTGAATTTTCTCGAGTTGCGGCAGGTGTTCGACTTACGAGGGGGACCTCAGGGACCCGCTCTGGTGGCCTCAGGAAAGGCCAGTCCCCATGCGAGTTGCTCCGGGGCCTCTCGGGATTCCTCTCCCGTAAATGCCGGGGCCTAAGACCTTCTGTGGAGTCGGTGCCGAACCTGATGATTCCTCTCCAGTGCTGACATGGATCTTGGGGTACTTCTGGAGTCTCCCCAGGACAGTCAGTCCTCTACTCGTGTGGGGGCATGCACGTGCACTTTCCTCCCGAGCTTTAGCAACATTGTCACGCTTACCTTCGCGTGAATCAAGGGATCTGTGGCTTTCCCTCGAGGCTTCCCAGGAGGCTTTCCCACAGGGCTGCCCCACGTGTCACCGTGTTGTGAGTTGATCCTCTGCTTGAAAGTCGAGGCAGTGCAGGGAATACAGGTTCCCTGGAATGGACTGAGACATCTGGGGGACTCTGGGAATGGTGGCAGGTACCTGGAGTTCCTCTCGCTTTTCCTCTGGAGAGTGCCTCCTCTTCAGATGTGACGGGAACGCCGAATTCTTTCCTGACCACGCAGGGAAAGGATCAAACCTCTCGAGCTAGGAGGCGGAAACGTGGCTCCTCTTGATGTGGGCGGGACTTTCCTGCTTCCTCTCGAGTGGAGATGGGTATGTCGGGGAACTTCTTGAGTTGCAGCAAGGGTGTGAAGGACCCTTTGGAAGTTCCAGAGGTTAGGTGTGATTTTCCTGGAGACGCCTCAGTGGAAATGGGCCTCATCTCGCCTGGAGGGGAGAACCTCCTGGATTTTCTCGAATTGCGGCAGGTGCTCTCGACTTACGACTGGGACCTCAGGGACTCGCTCTTGGTGGCCTCAGGAAAGGCCAGTCCCCATGTGAGTTGCTCGGGGGCCTCTCGGATTCCTCTCCCCTCGATGCCGGGCCTAAGACCTTGTGTGGAGTCAGTGCCGGAACGTGAGGATTCCTATGCGTGCCGACATGGATCTTCGGGTCTTCTGAAGTCTCCCCAGAGGCGTATGTCCTCGTCTCGAGTGGGGGCATGCACGTTCGCTTTCCTCCCGACCTGTAGCAGCAGTGTCACGGTTCCCTTCGCTGGATCAAGGGATCAGGGCTTTCCCTCGAGGCTTTCCCAGAGGCTTTCCCACAGGCTTCCCACAGGGCTTTTCCACGTGCCCTTGTGGTGTGAGTCGATCCTCAGCTTGAAAGTGGAGGCAGTGCAGGGAAAACAGGTTTCCCTGGAATGGACTGAGACATCTGGGGGACTCTGGGAATGGGGCCTGATACTGGAGTTTCCTCTTGCCTTTACTGTGAAGAGGCGCCTCCTCTTGGATGAGACGGGAACGCTAAGGAATTCTTTCAGGACCACGCAGGGAAAGGATCC
>NW_017205398.1:0-5297 GCF_001704415.2 Capra hircus
CCACAGGGCTGTCCCCACGTGGCAACGTGGTGTGAGTCGATCATCTCTGCTTGAAAGTCGAAACAGTGCAGGGAAAACAGGTTTCCCTGGAATGGACTGAGATATCTGGAGACTCTGGGGAATGGTGGCACAACCC
The DNA here is from genome assembly GCF_001704415.2 of Capra hircus. NCBI lineage: Eukaryota > Metazoa > Chordata > Mammalia > Artiodactyla > Bovidae > Capra > Capra hircus. The sequence goes on from NW_017205398.1 coordinate 137, forward strand.
TGGAGTTCCTCACACTTTCCTGTGGAGAGTGCCTCCTCTTGAGATGCGACAGGAACGCCGGGAATTCTTTCCCGACCAGGCAGGGAAAGGAACCCGTCTCTCGAGCAAGGAGGCCGAAACGGGTCTCCTCTGGATGTGGGCGGGACTCTCGTGCTTCATCCTGAGTGGAGTCGGGTATGCGGGGAACTTCTTGAGTTGTAGCAAGGGTGTGAAGGACCCTTTGGAAGTTCCAGAAGTTAGGTGTGATTAGCCTCGAGACGCCTCAGCGGAAATGGGCCTCATCTCGCCTGGAGGGGAGAACCTCCTGGATTTTCTCGAGTTGCGGCAGGTGCTCTCGACTTGAGACGTTGTCCTCAGGGACCCGCTCTGGAGGCCTCTGGAAATGCCAGTCCCCATGGGAGTTGCTCGGGACCTCTCGGATCCCTCTCCCGTCGATGCCGGGGCCTAAGACATTGTGTGGAGTCGGTTCCGTAACCTGAGGATTCCTCTCCAGTGCTGAAAAGGATCTTGGGGAACTTCTGAAGTCTCCCCAGTGGAGTCAGTCCTCGTCTCGAGTGGGGGCATACAAGTGCGCTTTACTCTCGAGCTGTAGCAGCATTGTAACGCTTCCCTTCGCGTGGATCAAGGGATCTGTGGCTTTCCCTCGAGGCTTTCCCACGAGCTTTCCACGAGGCTTTCCCACAGGGCTGTCCACGTGGCAACGTGGTGTGAGTCGATCCTCTGCTTGAAAGTCGAAACAGTGCAGGGAAAACAGGTTTCCCTGGAATGGACTGAGATATCTGGAGGACTCTGGGAATGGTGGCACAACCCTGGAGTTCCTCACGCCTTTCCTGTGGAGAGTGCCTCCTCTTGAGATGCGACAGGAACGCCGGAATTCTTTCCCGACCACGCAGGGAAAGGAACCCGTCTCTCGAGCAAGGAGGCCGAAACGGGTCTCCTCTGGATGTGGGCGGGACTCTCGTGCTTCATCCTGAGTGGAGTCGGGTATGCCGGGGAACTTCTTGAGTTGTAGCAAGGGTGTGAAGGACCCTTTGGAAGTTCCAGAAGTTAGGTGTGATTAGCCTCTAGAAGCCTCAGCGGAAATGGGCCTCATCTCCCCTGGAGGGGAGAACCTCCTGGATTTTCTCGAGTTGTGGCAGGTGCTCTCGACTTACGACGGGGACCTCAGGGACCTGCTCTGGTGGCCTCAGGAAAGGCCAATCCCCATGCGAGTTGCTCAGGGGCCTCTCGGGATTCCTCTCCCGTCGATGCCGGGGCTTAAGACCATGTGTGGAATCGGTGTCGGAACCTGAGGATTACTCTCCAGTGCTGACATGGATCTTGGGGAACTTCTGGAGCCTACCCAGGGGACTCAGTCCTCGTCTCGAGTTGGCGCATCCACGTGAGATTTGCTCCCGAGCTGAAGCAGCAGTGTCACGCTTCCCTTCGCGTGGATCAAGGGATCTGTGGCTTTCCCTCGAGGCTTTCCGAGGCTTTCCCACGAGGCTTTCCCACAGGGCTGTCCCACGTGCCACCGTGGTGTGAGTCGATTCTCGGCTTGAAAGTCGAGGCAGTGCAGGGAAAACAGGTTTCCCTGGAATGGACTGAGACATCTGGGGGACTCTGGGAATGGTGGCACAACCCAGGAGTTCCTCTCGCCTTTCCTGTGGAGAGCGCCTCCTCTTGAGATGCGACGGAACCCGGGAATTCTTTCCCGACCACGCAGGGAAAGGATCCCTCCTCTCGAGCTAGGAGGCGGAAACGGGACTCCTCTGGATGTGGGCGGGACTCTCGTGCTTCCTCTCGAGTGGAGACGGATATGTCGGGGAACTTGTTGAGTTGCAGCAAGGGTGTGAAGGACCCTTTGGAAGTTCCAGAGGTTAGGTGTGATTAGCCTCGAGACCCCTCAGCGGAAATGGGCCTCATCTCGCCTGGAGGGGAGAACCTCCTGGATTTTCTCGAGTTGTGGCAGGTGCTCTCGAGTTATGACGGGGACATCAGGGACCCTCTCTGGTGGCCTCAGGAAAGGCCAGACGCCCATGCGAGTTGCTCGGGGCCTCTCGGGATTCCTCTCCGTAGATGCAGTCGCCTAAGACCTTGTGTGGAGTCGGTGCCGGAACCTGAGGATTCCTCTCCAGTGCTTACATGGATCTTGGGGTACTTCTGGAGTCTCCCAGGTGAGTCAGTCCTCATATCTATTGGGGGCATGCATGTGCAATTTCCTCCAGAGCTGTAGCAGCAGTGTCACTCTTCCCTTCGCGTGGATCCAGGAATCTGTGGCTTTCCTTGGAGGCTTTCCCACGAGGCTTTCCCACGAGGCTTTCCCTCGACGTTTTCCCACTGGGCTGTCCCACGTACCACCGTGGTGTGAGTCGATCCTCGGCTTGAAAGTCGAGGCAGGCTGGGAAAACTGGTTTCCCTGTTATGGACTGAGCATCTGGGGGACTCTGGGAATAGTGGCACGACCCAGGAGTTCCTCTCGCCTTTCCTGTGGTGAGCGCCTCCACTTGAGATGCGACGGGATCGCCGGGAATTCTTTCTCGACCACACAGGAAATGAATCCCTCCTCTGGAACTATGAAGCGGAAACGGGGCTCCTCTGGATGTGGGTGGGACTCTCGTGCTTCCTCTCGATTGGAAACGGGTATGTCGAGGAACTTCTTGTGTTGCAGCAAGGGTGTTAAGGACCCTTTGGAAGTTCCAGAGGTTAGGTGTGATTAGCATCGAGACGCCTCAGGGGAAATGGGCCTCATCTCGCCTGAAGGGGAGAACCTCCTGGATTTTCTCGAGTTGCGGCAGGTACTGTGGACTTAAGACGGGGACCTCAGGGACCGCCCTGGTGGCCTCAGGAAATGCCAGTCCCCATGCGAATTGCTCGGGGGCCTCTCGGGATTCCTCTCCCGTCGATGCCGGGGCCTAAGACCTTGTGTGTAGTCGATGCCGGAACCTGAGGATTCCTCTCCAGCCCTGACATGGATCTTGGGGTACTTCTGGAGTCTCCCCAGGGAAGTCAGTCCGCGTCTCGAGTCGGGGCATGCACGGTGCGCTTTCCTCCCGAGCTGTAGCAGCAGTGTCGCGCTTCCCTTTGCGTGGATCAACGGATCTGTAGCTTTCCCTCGGAGGCTTTCCAGGAGGCTTTCCCACGAGGCTTTCCCACAGGGCTGTCCCACGTGCCACCGTGGTGTGAGTCGATCCTTGGGTTGAAAGTCGAGGCAGTGCAGGGAAAACAGGTTTCCCTGGAATGGACTGAGACATCTGGGGGACTTTCTGGGAATGGTGGCACGACCCTGGAGTTCCTCTCGCCTTTCCTGTGGAGAGCGCCTGCCGGAAGCCTTTGTGAGGAATCCCGCCCGTGACAAGGTCATGAGGAAGGAAAGCTGACATACGCAAGGCGTGCTCAGACTTCAGGGCCCCTCTGGAAATTCCTAAGCATGTACCCCAACAAAAATCTGCCGGCTTTTGTGCTCTGCTTTTCCACTCTTCTGACATTTTCTGGAAAAGTCAATTCAGGGCTTTTAGTCTTCTGCATTTTGAAAGAGTGTTTTCAATCCAAAAAACCCCTCCGATGGCTTTCTAGCCTGCCTGCAGGTACTCTGCAAGTGTGTTTGTTTGAGGCCTCCTGACCTGCAGGAGGCACAGGAAGCTTAAAACATCCTAGGAATGTAGGGGCTTCCGAGGAGTCAAAATCTTTAGAATAGGACTGATTATAAGTTTCATTTGTTGAGTCAATGTTTGCTGCCAAATTTTCATATCCTTTATTTTTAGATATAGTTTGGTATATAGAAAAACAAGTAGTAGACCTAGTATTAGCAACATTAGATCCTCGAGTTAAGTACCTTCTTTGTTATATCCCACTGCACCTTTGTTCTATCGCACTGCACCTTTGTTCTATAGAGATGTAACTTTAATGCTTTAAGGAGATGCAGATTAAAAAAAAACTTCAGGGGAAACAAAATTAACATTCATTAAGGAAGAGAGCTAAAAAGTGTTAACAAGCCTCTTGGCCAGAAGATAATGTAAATCACCAGAGACCTTTTGTATACAAAATGATGTATAGAAAGAGTCTGCGCTGCGAACGCTACATAATTCTGTGTTACCCATTGATCTCCATGTTTTATCAAAAGTATAAAAAGGCCTTCTGAACAATAAAGGATTGGACCAGTTTCTCGAACTAGTCTCTCGGCCTAGTTTCTTGGGACTCTGGATCCCCCATGTCTCTCTCTCTCTCTTCTTCTCTCCCCTTCCCTCTCTCTGCTCTTTACTTTAACTTCAGGCTGAATCTCCATCTGGGGCGCGGAGCTCGCCAGGTCTACTTACTTGCCCCGGCTGTTAAGACCCGCACGAAAGGGAGCTTAAGGCGAGGCACCCTTAGATATTCAAGTGGGCGCCGGTGGCCAAACGTAGATGGTGCAAATTCCTTGTCTGGAATTTTAATGGCCTTCCGTGAAAACCAAGCTATTCAGCCCCTCTTCCTCCACTTAATCTTCTTATTACACTATAGTTTCTTAACCTAATCTTACATTAATAAACAAACAAGTCTTTCCACGCCAACGCCGTCCACCCCTTCGAATTCCTGGATCCACCGGGCTGGACCCTGGCAAGCGCCTCCACTTGAGATGCGACGGGAACGCGGGGAATTCTTTCCCCACCACGCAGGAAAAGGATCCCTCCTCTCGAGCTAGGAGGCGGAAACGGGGCTCCTCTGGATGTGGGCGGGACTCTCGTGCTTCCTCTCGAGTGGAGACGGGTATGTCAGAGAACTTCTTGAGTTGCAGCAAGGGTGTGAAGGACCCTTTGGAAGTTCCAGATGTTAGATGTGATTAGCCTCGAGACGCCTCAGCGGAAATGGGCCTCATTTCGCTGGAGGGGAGAACCTCCTGGATTTTCTCGAGTTGCGGCAGGTGCTCTCGACTTACGACGGGGACCTCAGGGACCCGCTCTGGTGGCCTCAGGAAAGTCCAGTCCCATGCGAGTTGCTCGGGGGCCTCTCGGATTCCTCTCCCATCGATGCCGGGGCCCTAGATCTTGTGTGGAATTGGGTGCCGTAACCTGAGCATTCCTCTCCAGTGGCTGACATGGATCTTGGGGTACTTCTGGAGTCTGCCCAAGGGAGTCAGTCCTCGTCTCGAGAGGGGGCATGCACGTGCCTTTCCTCCCGAGCTGTAGAGCAGTGTCGCGCTTCC
>NW_017205399.1:0-18524 GCF_001704415.2 Capra hircus
GAGCAATTGGATGGATGTGGAAGCTGTTGCTGGGCCGCACTGCTTCAGGCCCCACCCACCTCCGCCCCCAGAGAAACCGTCGATGCTGGGCCTAAGACCTTGTGTAGAGTAGCAGGAACCGGAACCGGAGATTCCACTCCAGTGCTGACATGGTTCCTGGGGTACTTTTGGAGTCTCCCTAAGGGAGTCAGTCCTCGTCTTGAGTTGGGGCATGCACGTGCGTTTTCCTCCCGAGCTGTAGCTGTAGTGTCACGCTTCCCTTCGCGTGGATGAAGGAATCTGTGGCTTTCCCCCGAGTCTTTCCCACGAGGCTTTCCACGAGGCTTTCCCAAATGGCTGTCCAACGTGCCACCGTGGTGTGAGTCATTCCTCGGCTTGAAAGTCGAGGCAGTGCAAGGAAAACACGTTTCCCTGGAGTGGACTGAGACATCTGGGGGACTCTGGGAATCGTGGCACGACCCTGGAGTTCCTCTCGCCTTTCCTGTAGAGAGCGCCCCTCTTGAGCTGGATGAAGGCCAGGAAACATGCTCCTGAACACGATACAAAGGAACCCTCAAGATTGCTAGAGGCGGAAAATAACTTAGATATGCAGATGACACCACCATTATGGCAGAACGTGAAGAGGAAAGGGTATGTCGGGGAACTTCTTGAGTTGCAGCAAGGGTGTGAAGGACCCTTTGGAAGTTCCAGAGGTTAGGTGTGTTAGTCTCGAGATGCCTCAGCAGAAATGGGCCTCATGTCGCCTGGAACGGAGAGGCTCCTGGATATTTCCGAGTTTCAGCAGGTGCTCTCCTTGTGTGGAGTCGGGGCCGGAAGCTGAGGATTCCTCTCCAGTGCTGACATGGATTTTGGGGTACTTCTGGAGTCTCCCAAAGGGAGTCAGGCCTCGTCTCGAGTGGGGGCATGAGCGTGCCATTTCCTCCCATGCTGTAGCAGCAGTGTCACGGTTCCCCTTGCGTGGACCAAGGGATCTGTGGCTTTCCCTCGAGTCTTTCCCACGAGGCTTTCCCACAGGGCTGTCCCACGTGTCACGGTGGTGTGAGTCGATCCTCGGCGTGAAAGCCGAGGCAGTGCAGGGAAAACAGGTTCCTGTGGAACGGACTGACACATCTGGGGGAGTCTTGGAATGGTGGCACGACCCTGGAGTTCCTCTCCCTTTCCTTTGGAGAGCGCCACCTTGAGATGCGATGGAAATGCCGGGAATTCTTTCCCGAACAAGCAGGGAAAGGATCCCTCATCTCGAGGTACGAGCCGGAAACGGAGCTCCTCAGGATGTGGCCGGGACCATCGTGCTTCCTCTTGAGTGGAGACGGGTGTGTCGGGGAACTTCTTGAGTTGCAGCTTGACTGTGAAAGACTCTTTGGAAGTTCCAGAGGTCAAGTGTGATTAGCCTCGAGACACCTCAGTGGAAACTGGCCTCATCTCGCCTGCAGGGGAGAACCTCCTGTATTTTACCGAGTTTCGGCAGGTGCTCTCGACTTACGACGGGGACTTCAGGGACCCGGTCTGTTGGCCTCAGGAAAGGCCAGTCCCCATGCGAGTTGCTTGGGGCCTCTCAGGATTCCTCTCCCGTCGATGCCGGGGCCTAAGATCTTGTGTGGAGTCGGTGCCGGAACCTGAGGATTCCTCTCCAGTGCTGACAGGATCTTGGGGTACTTCTGGAGTCTCCCCAGGAAGTCATTCTGCATCTCGAGTGGGGGCATGCACATGCGATTTCCTCCCGAGCTGTAGCAGCAGTGTCACGCTTCCCTTCGCGTGGATCAAGGGATCTGTGGCTTTCCCTCGAGGTTTTCCCACAGGCTGTCCCACGTGCCACCGTGGTGTGAGTCGATCCTTGGCTTGAAAGTCGAGGCAGTGCAGGGAAAACAGGTTTCCCTGGAATGGACTGAGACATCTGGGGGACTCTGGGAATGGTGGCACGACCCTGGAGTTCCTCTCGCCTTTCCTGTGGAGAGCGCCTCCTCTTGAGATGCGACGGGAACGCCGGGAATTCTTTCCCGACCACGCAGGGAAAGGATCCCTCCTCTCGAGCTAGGAGGCGGAAACGGGCTCTCTGGATGTGGGCGGGAATCTCGTGCTTCCTCTCCAGTGGAGACGGGTGTCGGGAACTTCTTGAGTTGCAGGAAGGGTGTGAAGGACCCTTTGGAAAGTCAAAAGGTTAGGTGTGATTAGCCTCGAGATGCCTCAGCGGAAATGGGCCTAATCTCGCCTGGAAGGGAGAACCTCCTGGATTTTCTCGAGGTGCGGCAGGTGCTCTCGACTTACAATGGGGACCTCAGGGACCCGCTCTGGTGGCCTCAGGAAAGGCCAGTCCCCATGCGAGTAATTCGGGGCCTCTAGGGCCTCCTCTCCCGTCGATGCCGGGGCCTAAGACCTTGTGTAGAGTCGGTGCCGGAACCTGAGCATTCCTCTCCAGTGCTGACATGGATTTTGGGGTACTTTTGGAGTCTCCCTTGGGGAGTCAGTCCTCGTCTCGTTTGGGGGCATGCAAGTGCGCTTTCCTGCCGAGATGGGCAGCAGTGTCATGTTTCCCGTCGAGTGGATCAAGGAATCAGTGGCTTTTCCTCGAGTCTTTTCCACAAGGCTTTCCCACGAGGCTTTTCCACAGGGCTGTCCCACGTGCCAACGTGGTGTGAGTCGATCCTCGGCTTGAAATTCGAGGCAGTGCAGGGAATACAGGTTTCCCTGGAATGGACTGAGACCTCTGGGGGACTATCAGATTGGTGGCACACCCTGGAGTTCCGCTCGCTTTCCTGTGGAGAGGGCCTCCTCTTGAGATGCGACGGGAACGCCGGGAATTCTTTCCCGAGAACACAGGGAAAGGATCCCTCCTCTCGAGCTAGGAGGCGGAAACGGGGCTCCTCTGATGTGGGCGGGAATCTCGTGCTTCCTCTCGAGTGGAGACGGGTATGTCAGGGAACTTCTTGAGTTGCAGCAAGGGTGTGAAGGACCCTTTGGAAGTTCCATAGGTTAGGTGTGATTAGCCTCGAGACGCCTCTGGAAATGGGCCTCATCTCGCCTGGAGGGGAGTACTTCCTGAATTTTCTCGAGTTGTGGCAGGCGCTCTCGACTTACGACGGGGACCTAAGGGACCCGCTCTGGTGGCCTCAGGAAAGGCCAGTCCACATGCGAGTTGATTGGGGGGCCTCTCGGGATTCCTCTCTCGTCGATGTCAGGGCCTAAGATCTTGTATGGAGTCCGTGCCGGAACCTGAGCATTCCTCTCCAGTGCAGACATGGATCCTGGGGTACTTCTGGAGTCTCCCCAGGGGAGTCAGTCCTCGTCTCGAGCGGGGCATGCACGTGCGCTTTCCTCCCGAGCTGTAGCACAAGTGTCACGCTTCCCTTCGCGTGGATCAAGAGATCTGTGGCTTTCTCTTGAGGCTTTCACACGAGGCTTTCCCACGAGGCTTTCTCACAGGGCTGTCCCACGATGCCACCGTGGTGTGAGTCGATCCTCGGCTTGAAAGTCGAGACAGTGCAGGGAAAACAGGTTTCCCTGGAATGGACTGAGACATCTGGGGGACTCTGGGAATGGTGTCACGACCCTGGAGTTCCTCTCGCCTTTCCTGTGGAGAGCGTCTCCTCTTGTGATGCGACGGGAACGCCGGGAATTCTTTCCCAAACACGCAGGGAAAGGATCCCTCCTCTCGAGCTAGGAGGCGGAAACGGGGCTCCTCTGGATGTGGGCAGAACTCTCCTGCTTCCTCTCGAGTGGAGACGGGTATGTCGGGAAACTTCCTGAGTTGCATCAAGGGTGCGAAGGACCTTTTGGAAGCTCCAGAGGTTAGGTGTGATTAGCCTCGAGACGCCTCAGCGGAAATGGGCCTCTTCTCGCCTGGAGGGGAGAACCTCCTGGATTTATCGAGTTGCAGCAGGTGCTCTCGACTTACGACGAGGACCTCAGGGACCCGCTCTGGTGACCTCAGGAAAGGCCAGTCCCCATGCGAGTTGCTTGGGGGGCCTCTCGGGATTCCTCTCTCGTCGATGCCAGGGCCTAAGATCTTGTATGGAGTCTGTGCCGGAACCTGAGCATTCCTCTCCAGTGCAGACATGGATCCTGGGTTACTTCTCTAGTCTCCCCAGGGGAGTCAGTCCTCGTCTCGAGTGGGGCATGCACGTGCGATTTCCTCCGAGCTGTAGCAGCAGTGTCACGCTTCTCCTTCGCGTGGATCAAGGGATCTGTGGCTTTCCCTCGAGGCTTTCCAACGAGGCTTTCCCACAGGGCTGTCCCACGTGCCACCATGGTGTAAGTCGATCTTCGCTTGAAAGTCGAGGCAGTGCAGGGAAAGCAGGTTTCCCTGGAATGGACTGAGACATCCTGGGGACTCTGGGAATGTGGAACGACCTGGAGTTCCTCTCGCCTTTCCTGTGGAGAGCGCCTCCTCTTGAAATGCGACGGAAACGCCAGGAATTCTTTCCCGACACGCAGGGAAAGGATCCCTCCTCTCGAGCTAGGAGGCGGAAACGGGGCTCCTCTGGATGTGGGCGGGACTCTCCTGCTTCCTCTCGAGTGTAGACGGGTATGTCGGGGATCTTCTTGAGTTGCAGCAAGGGTGTGAAGTCGCTTTGGGAGCTCCAGAGGTTAGGTGTGATTAGCCTCGAGATGCCTCAGCGGAAATGGCACTCATCTCGCCTGGAGGGGAGAACCTCCTGGATGTTCTCGAGTTTCGGCAGGTGCTCTCGACTTTCGACGGGGACCTCAGGGACCCGCTCTGGTGGCCTCAGGAAAGGCCATTCCCCATGGGAGTTGCTCGGGGCTCTTGGGATTCCTCTCCCGTCGATGCTGCGGCCTAAGACCTCGTGTGGAGTCGGTGCCAGAACCTGAGGATTCCTCTCCAGTGCTGACATGGATCTTGGGGTACTTCTGGAGTCTCCCCAGGAGACTCAGTCCTCGTCTCGATTGGGGGCATGCACGTGCGCTTTCCTCCCGAGCTGTAGCAGCAGTGTCACGCTTCCCTTCGCGTGGATCAAGGGATCTGTGGCTTTCCCTCGAGGCTTTCCCACGAGGCTTTCCACGAGGCTTTCCCACAGGGCTGCCCCACGTGCCACCGTGGTGTGAGTCGATCTTCGGCTTGAAAGTCGACGCAGTGCAGGGAAAACAGGTTTCCCTGTAATGGATGAGACACTTGGTTGTCTCTGGGAATGGTGTCACGACCCTGGAGTTCCTCTCGCCTTTCCTGTGGAGAGCGCCTCCTCTTGAGATGCGACTGGAACGCGGGAATTCTTTCCCGACCACGCAGGGAAAGGATCCCTCCTCTCGAGCTAGGAGGCGAAACGGGGCTCCTCTGGATGTGGGCGGGACTCTCGTGCTTCCTCTCGAGTGTAGACGGGTATGTCGGGGATCTTCTTGAGTTGGCAGCAAGGGTGTGAAGTCGCTTTGGAGCTCCAGAGTTTAGGTGTGATTAGCCTCGAGATCGCTCAGCGGAAATGGGCCTCATCTCGCCTGGGAGGGAGAACCTCCGGATGTTCTCGAGTTGGGCAGGGTGCTCTCGACTTACGACGGGGACCTCAGGGACCCGCTCTGGTGGCCTCTGGAAAGGCCAGTCCCAAGCGAGTTGTTCGGGGGCCTTCCGGGATTCCTCTCCCGTCGATGTAGGGGCCTAAGATCTTGTGTGGAGCGGTGCTGGAACCTGAGTATCCTCTCCAGTGCTGACGTGGATCTGGGGGGACTTCTGGAGTCTCCCAGTAGAGTCAGTCCTCCTCTCGAGTGGGGCATGCACGTGCGCTTTCCTTCCGAGCTGTAGCAGCCAGTGTCATGCTTCCCTTCGCTTGGATCAAGGGATCTGGCTTTCCCTCGAGGCTTTCCCAGAGCTTTCCACGAGGCTTTCTGCCGGGGTCCAGCCCGGTGGATCCAGGGAATTCGAAGGTGGACGGCGTTGGCGTGGAAAGACTTGTTTTTTATTAATGTAAGATTAGATTAAGAAACTATAGTGTATAAGAAGATTAAGTGGACGAAGAGGGCTGAATAGCTTGGTTTACGCGGCAAGGCCAATAAATTCCAGACAAGGAATTTGCACCATCTACGTTGGGCCACCGGCGCCCGCTTGAATATCTAAGGGTGCTTCGCCTTAAGCTCCCTTTGGTGCGGGTCTTAACAGCCGGGGCAAGTAAGTAGACCTGGCGAGCCTCCGCGCCCCAGATGGAGATTCAGCCTGAAGTTAAAGTAAAGAGCAGAGAGAGGGAAGGGGGAGAGAAGAGGAGAGAGAGAGACATGGGGGGAGCCAGAGTCCCAAGAAACCAGGCCGAGAGACTAGTTCGAGAAACTGATCCGATCCTTTATTGTTCAGAAGGCCTTTTATACTTTTGATAAAACATGGAGATCAACGGGTAACACAGAATTATGTAGCGTTCGCAGCCCAGACTCTTTCTATACATCATTTTGTATACAAAAGGTCTCAGGTGATTTGCATTATCTTCTGGCAAGAAGCTTGTTAACACTTTTTAGCTCTCTTCCTTAATGAATGTTTGATTTTGTTTCCCCTGAAGTGTTTTTCTTTAATTTGCAATCTCCTTAAAGGCATTAAAGTTACATCTCTATAGAACAAAGGTGCAGTGGGATATAACAAAGAAGGTACTAACTCAAAGATCTAATGTTGCTAATACCAGGTCTACTACTTGTTTTCTATATACCAACTATATCTAAAAATAAAGGATATGAAAATTTGGCAGCAAGCATTGACTCAACAAATGAAACTTTTTAATCAGTCCTATTCTAAAGATTTTGACTCTTCGGAAGCCCCTACATTCCTAGGATATTTTAAGCTTCCTGTGCCTCCTGCAGTCAGGAGGCCTCAAACAATCACACTCGCAGAGTCCTGCAGGCAGGCTAGAAAGCCATCGAGGGGTTTTTAGATTGAAACACTCTTTCAAATGCAGAAGACTGAAACCCTGAATTGACTTTTTCCAGAAAATGTCAGAAGAGTGGAAAAGCAGAGCACAAAAGCCGGCAGATTTTTGTTGGGGTACATGCTTAGGAATTTCCAGAGGGGTCCCTGAAGTCTGAGCACGCCTTGCGAATGTCAGCTTCCTTCCTCATGACCTTGTCACGGGCGGATTCCTCACTCTGGCTCCGGCATCTCACCCTTTTTAATTTAAATAATTGATTATTTATGTTTAAAATCAGGTGCAGTTCGGTCTCGAGATTCCGAATGCTCTGCCGAAGAATCTAGACAATATGGAAGTATGATTATGAGGAGCAAGATTATAGACAGTAGACAGAACAGTCTTCAGAAATGAAGTTAGAGAAAGTGTGGGAAAAGTCATTGGCTTCTCCTGCGGTGGTAAAATCTAATCGGGAGTGTTCCAAGTCTGAATCTGATTATGAAGTTTCCCTAAGTCTAAACTAATATCTGAGCTGTTACCAAAATACCTAAACCTTGATTTTTTAACATATTGGGCATTTACACTTGTTGAGTCAATGATTGCTGTTGTAGTAACAATAACAGTTGTTGTAACACAGCAAGAACATAATTATCATATCAATAAGTTGTTACAGTTATAGGACATCTTTAAAACCACAGAAGAGGCAGACATTACTTTGAGGAGTTAAACAAGATGAAAACATCCATGGTTCACAATCGCTACATTAGGTACATTAAGTTTTCTGGAATCATTGGTGAAAAGAAGAACATAAGGAGAGGATAACAAGCCAAAATAGAGTAAATAGAGTCATTTTCTGGTTGGAGTTTGTGCTGCAGCAGCTGTTAGTCCTGCCGGATCTTGATGTTTCTTTTGCCTCTTTTGCCGGTAGGAGCAGCGCTTCACCCCGCCTCTGACACTGGCGCTGTTACGGGCTGCGAGTCGGCTGCACTGGGTTCGTCAGTCAGGCTGGCCCCGCCGCAGCTTTTGGTGCCGGCTGTTTCCCGCGGTGGTGGTGGCAGGAAGTTCCCTTTTTCTTTGTGGCGAATCAGTCTGTCCGGGATCCAAGTTGACGAATCTGCACCCTGTGAAAAAAATATAAACACTTCCTCGACCCGCAGTAAATTTTGGGTCGGGATCTTTTGTTATCTGGAGGAGATCTTTTTGCTTTACTAATGGCTTTTTATTTTACTGTTTCAAACGAATCAGCATTTAACTTATTACAAAGAGAACATGTTGTAAAATCTGATGGGGGAAAACTATACTTAATTTCTCTCTTTTTAATTTTGAATTAACAAGCACGTGAGGGTAAATGATGCAAGATCTGATCACAAGAATTTCCTATAGCAATCTGGCAATCATCAAACATTTGAAAGCATCAAGTTTTCTCTGTTATATGGAAGTGCAATTTTGATGGTTCTTTATTAAACAATTTAATAAATCAGTATATTTGAATTAATCTTTTTAATTAACATGTCAGTAATTTTCCTTAGCAGAGCCACTGTTCCACCCACACCGGATCTTGAAATTTTCATGTAATGGGGTAGGCAGCAAAAACAATGGCCTTCATTATAAATTTGGATATCCCAATCCAGTATATAGCTTGCAAGGAGTTGGGCAAATTAGCTCAATTATTCTTGTCTGTTGTTTACCCAATCCTTTTGATGGATCATAGCCGATCTGCAGCATCTGAGAGGTCACTTTATCATCAGGGCTAAAAAGTAACACTCCCATTTGAGATAGCATGTCCCTCCCCCACAGGTAAGGGGGAGTGAAGGACTACATACGGTTGGAAAGTTCCACGGGTGTCCTCAAATTGCCAATCTAAAATTTTGCACTTTTGGCTACTGTGGGGCTCTTCCTATCCCCAAAGTTATTTCAGTAGTATGTGTGGGCCAGGAGGTGGGCCAGGAGCTAGGCCAGTCTTTTCCTGAAATGCCAAGAAACGTCTGCTCCTGTGTCTAATAACCCACAATAGACTTGCCATTAATCAGAATAGTTTTCATAGGCCGTTTCTGAGTAATTTTTGTTATTCCAAAAAACCATATCACTAGACCAAATATAAGAAGCAAGAAAAGAGGTGTTACACAATATCTTTATAAGCTTTTCTAATGATCTTTTTATAACCCAAATCTGGTCTATAGCCTTTTAGATGACAAGTAACCATTTAATCTTAGCTTGAAAACTTCCAGCAACGGGGAGCTCACTATTCACCAAGGTTTTAAACTCTCTCTCACCTCTTACTCTATAGCATTTTATCCTGCATACCACTTTTTCTAACTCCTTTTCAGTAGTATATGTTGGCCAGAGCTGCGCTAGTCTCTCAGCAATTTAAGAAACGTCTTGTCTATTGTCTAACAGCCATGACATTTTATATCTTTGAATTAAAAAATCTTTTAAAGGCCTAGAAGCTGCAATTTTTTGCACCCAAAAAGCTAGATCTAGATCCTCTGGGGCTTTTTTTGTCTGGTTTTTCTGTTGGTAATAAGGTAAAAGCAAAGCTGTGCTATTATTTTTTTTTTAATTTTTATTAATTGCACAGTTTTAGCAGGTGGCGAGATCAAAACTTCAGTTTTTTCAGTATAATCAGAATTTACTACACAAGACACTACCGAAATTTCTTGAAAAGAAAGCAAGCTATGCCCCAGTACAAGTCTTACAATGTCCTCAGGCAGGGACTAGCCACTCTCATTGGAATCTGAGTCACTGGCACATCAGGGGTTTAATATTATTGAAGTGGTGGAACTGAGGTCTAGGCCTGAGCTACCTGGGGTTGTTTGGTACGGGTTGTTGTGTCTGTTTAGCAGGACATTTGGCAAAACATGTTCTATTTGGCCTCAAGAGAAACATTTTGCATTTGTAAAGTCCTTTTATTACGAATATTTTTTTTCTGTTTTTCTTCCTTTTTCTTTTTTTTTTGTTGGGTGAGGCCCTCCTGAGGGGATTTTATGCAAGGAGCAAGCTCTGTTTTAAAAGCTCTTTGCTCAAAAATATTGTCATTATCGTTTTCAAACTTAAGCAATGTTCTGGGAGGCTTTGGATATAAGTGGGGAGTTCTTAAGCCCTGGGAGGCGCAAGCAGAGGTTGGCAGTGGTCGCCTTAAATAAGATAACTTTTTTAAAGGTTTGGTTTGTGTAGAGGGCGAGGGGGGCTCTCCAGGGCGTTCGGCGCCGCTGCGTCCTGTAAGCACCCTCCTTCCTCGGGAGGAAGAGGAAGTCTCTCTCCTTTTGTTTGCCAATGGCAGAAAATACGATCGCATAGAAGGTGGAGACCCACTACCATTTACCGCTATAGCCTCTCCATAGGCTATCTAACAGCCTCATGACAGGGGTCCAGAACATTTGTAATCATATTTTACAGAGCAAAAGCATTTACAGGCCCATGCAAAGTATAGTAAGTTTTTAGCTGTTTCCTACTCTCCCAGGTGTCTAAGTTAACAGTGCCTTCTTCTGGAAACCAGGGACACTGTTCTTGTACAAAGGAAAAAAATGAATGAATATTGAATTTTTAACTTTAATTCCTCGTTTAGTTAGTAACTGCAAGATTACTCCTATAAAAAGCTGTCTTTCTTTTGATTCACTGTTACCATGTCAGAAAATTAAGTCTTATAGAAAAGTCTACCTCAACAAAAGTTTTACCTCTGGCGAGGGGGGTTTTGTTTTTAACGCCTAGATAGCAGGTTTCTTTTCAACCTCTAGAGCACCAGGTTTCTCTTAAAACCCTTGAACACTTCCCACTCTTGCTCACCCTGTCTATCCTACAGGGGGTCCGCGGCACCCCTGACTGGGGTCCTAGCCGTCCCGAAACACTCAACACAGGGAGTACCGAAAGTACTCCGGGGGGAGTGATTAAGTCACTCCGGGGTGGAGCAATCAGAGAGTGCTCGGGCGGGGGAGACAATCGGAGAGGGCTCCGGGGGAGCAGCAGAGAGTGCTCCGGGGAGGCTTTTGCTCGAGGAACCTACCTTCGAATAGCCTGTTCCGGGCGCCACTTGCCGGGGTCCTGGCCCCGTGGATCCAGGGAATTCGAAGGGTGGAAGCGGCGTTGGCGTGGAAAGACTTGTTTGTTTATTAATGTAAGATTAGATTAAGAAACTATAGTCGTACTCAAGAAGATTAAGTGGAGGAAGAGGGCTGAATAGCTTGGTTTACGCGGAAGGCCAATAAAATTCCAGACAAGGAATCTGCACCATCTACGTGGGCCACGGCGCCCGCTTGAATATCTAAGGGTGCCTCGCCTTAAGCTCCCTTTCGTGGCGGGTCTTAACAGCCGGGCAAGTAAGTAGACCTGCGAGCCTCCGGGCCCCAGATGGAGATTCAGCCTGAAGTTAAAGTAAAGAGCAGAGAGAGGAAGGGGAGAGAAGAGGAGAGAGAGAGACATGGGGGAGCCAGAGTCCCAGAAACCAGGCCGAGAGACTAGTTCGAGAAACTGGTCCGATCCTTTATTGTTCAGAAGGCCTTTTATACTTTTGATAAAACATGAGATCAACGGGTAACACAGAATTATGTAGCGTTCGCAGCCCAGACTTTTCTATACATCATTTTGTAATCACAAAGGTCTCAGGTATTTACATTATCTTCTGGCCAAGAAGCTTGTTAACACTTTTTAGCTCTCTTCCTAATGAATGTTGATTTTGTTTCCCCGAAGTGTTTTCTTTAATTTGCATCTCCTTAAGCATTAAAGTTACATCTCTATAGAAACAAAGGTGCAGTGGATATAACAAAGAAGGTACTTAACTCAAAGATCTAATGTTGCTAATACCAGGTCTATACTTGTTTTCTATATACCAACTATATCTAAAAATAAAGGATATGAAAATTGGCAGCAAGCCATTGACTCAACAAATGAAACTTTTAATCAGTCCTATTCTAAAGATTTTGACTCTTCGGAAGCCCCTACATTCCTAGGATGTTTTAAGCTTCCTGTGCCTCCTGCAGTCAGGAGGCCTCAACAAATCACACTCGCAGAGTCCTGCAGGCAGGCTAGAAAGCCATCGGAGGGGTTTTTAGATTGAAACACTCTTTCAAATGCAGAAGACTGAAACCCTGAATTGACTTTTTCCAGAAAATGTCAGAAGAGTGGAAAAGCAGAGCACAAAAGCTGGCAGATTTTGTTGGGGTACATGCTTAGGAATTTCCAGAGGGGTCCCTGAATGCTGAGCACGCCTTGCGAATGTCAGCTTCCTTCCTCATGACTTGTACGGGCGGGATTCCTCACACTGGCTCCGCAGCTTTCCCACAGGCTGTCCACGTGCCACGTGGTGTGAGTCCATACTCGGCTTGAAAGTCGAGGCAGTGCAGGAAAACAGTTTCCTGGAATGGACTGAGACATCTGGGCTGGGAATGTGGCACGACCCTGGAGTTCCTCTCGCCTTTCCTGTGGAGAGCGCCTCCATTGAGATGCGACGGGAAAGCCGGGAATTCTTTCCCGACCACGCAGGGAAAGTATCCCTCCTCTCTAGCTAGGAGGCGAAACGGGTCTCCTCTGGATGTTGGGCGGGACTCTCGTGCTTCCTGTCGAGTGGAGACGAGCATGTGGGGAACTTCTTGAGTTGCAGCAAGGGTGTGAATGACCCTTTGGAAGTTCCAGAGTTTAGGTTGTGATTAGCCTCGAGACCCTCAGCGGAAATGGGCCTCATCTCGCAGGAGAGGAGAACCTCCTGGATTTTCTCGAGTTGCAGCAGATGCTTCTCGACTTTACGACGGTGACATCAGGGACCCCCTCTTGTGGCCTCACGAAAGGGAAGTCCCCATGCGAGTTGCTCATGGGTCTCTCGGGATTCGTCTCCCGTCGATGCCGGGACCTAAGATCTTGTGTGGAGTCTGTGCCAAACCTGAGGATTCCTCTCCAGTGCTGAATGTATCTTGGGTATTTCTGGAGTCTCCCAGGGGAGTCAGGTCCTCGGTCTCGAGTCGGGGCATGCACGTGAGCTTTCCTCCGAGCTGTAGCAGCAGTGTTGAGCTTCCCTTTGCGAGGATCAAGGGATCTGGGTTTCCCTCGAGGCTTTCCCACGACGCTTTCCCACGACGCTTTCCCACAGGACTGTCCCACTGCCACCTTTGGTGGAGTCGAACCTCTTCTTGAATAGTCGAGGCAGTGCAGGGAAAACAGGTTCCCTGGAATGGACTAAGACATCTGTGGGACTCTGGGAATGGTGGCACGACCTGGGAGTTCCTCTCGCCTTCCCTGTGGAGAGCGCCCCCTCTTGAGATGCGATGGGAACGCCGGGAATTCTTTCCCGACCACGCAGGGAAAGGATCCCTCCTCTCGAGCTAGGAGTCGGAAACGGGGCTCTCTGGATGTGGGCGGGAATCTCGTTCTTCCTCCTCAGTGGAGGACTGGTATTTGGTTGATCTGCTTGAATTGCAGAAAGGGTGGAAGGACCCTTTGGAATTTCCAGAGGTTAGGTGTGATTAGCCGTGAGAGAACTCAGTGGAAATGGGCCTCATCTCGCCAAGAAGGGAACCTCCTGGATTTTCTCAAGTTGCGGCAGTGCTCTCGAATTACTACGGGACCTCAGGGACCCGCTCTGGTGGCCTCAGGAAAGGCCAGTCCCATAGCGATTTACTCGGGGTCTCTTCCGGGATTCCTCTCCCATCGATGCCAGGGCCTAAGACTTGTGTGGAGTCGGTGTCGGAACTGAGAATTCCTCTCCGTTCTGACATGGATCTTGGGTACTTCTGGAGTCTCCCAGGGAGTCAGTCCTCGTCTCGAGTGGGGCATGCACGTGCACTTTCCTCCCGAACTGTAGCGACAGTGTCACGCTTCCCTTCCCGTGTATCCTAGGATCAGTGGCTTCCCTCGAGGCTTTAAGCGATGCTTTCCCACGACGCTTTCCCACAGGCTTTCCACGACCGCTTTCCCAAGGTGATGTCCCACGTTCCACCGTGGTGTCAGTCGATCCTCGTCTTGAAAGTTGAGTCAGTGCCCGGAAAACAGGCTTCCTTGGAATGGACTGAGATATCTGGGGGATCTGGGAATGGTGGCACGGACCTGGAGTACTCTCGCCTTTCCTGTGGAGAGCGCTCCCTCTTGAGATGTGACGGGAACGCCGGGAATTCTTTCCCGACCACGCAGGGAATGGATCCCTCCTGTGAGCTATGAGCGGAAACGGGCTCATCTGGATGTGGCGGGACACTCATGCTTCCTCTCGAGTGAAACGGGTATGTCGGGGAGCTTCTTGAGTTGCAGAAAGAGTGTGAAGACGCTTTGTAACTTCCAGAGGTTAGGTGTGATTAGCCTCGAGACGTCTCAGCAGAAATGGTCCTCATCTCGCCTGAAAGGGAGAACCTCCTGGATTTATTCAAGTTGCGGCAGTGCTCTCGACCTACACGGGCCCTAAGGGACCCTCTCTGGTGCTCAGGAAAGGCCATCCCCATGCAAGTTGCACGGGGACCTCTCGGATTCCTCTCCCGTCGGTGCCGGGGCCTAAGAATTTGTGTGGAGTCGGTGCCGGAACCTGAGGTTTCCTCTCCAGTGCTGACATGGATTTGGGAGTACTTCTGGAGTCTCCCCAGGGGAGTCAGTCCTTGTCTCGATGGGAGCATGCACGTGCGCTTTCCTCCCGAGCTGCAGCAGCAGTGTCATGGTTCCTTCGCGTGGATCAAGGGATCTGTGGCTTCCCTCGAGGCTTTCCCAAAGGCTGTCCCACGTGCCAGTGGTGTGAGTCGATCTCGTCCTGAAGTCGAGGCAGTGTAGGGAAAAAAGTTTCCCTGGATGGACTGAGACATTGGGGACTCTGGGAATGGTTGCACGACCCTGGAGTTCCGCTCGCTTTCCCTGTGGAGAGCGCTCCTCTTGAGATGCGACGGGAACGCCGGGAATTCTTTCCAGACCATGCGGGAAAGGATCCCTCCTCTCGAGCTAGGAGGCGGAAACGGGGTTCTCTAGATGTGGGCGGACTCTCGTGCTTCCTCTCGAGTGAGACGGGTATGTCAGCGAACTTCTTGAGTTGCAGCAAGGTGTGAAGGACCCTTTGGAAGTTCCAGAGGTTAGGTTGTGATTAGGCCTGGGGACGCCTCAGAGGAATGGTCCTCATCTCCCCTGGAGGGGAGAACCTCCCTGCATTTCTTGAGTTGCTGCAGTGTTCTCGCGTTACGTACGGGGACCTCCAGGGACCCGGCTCCTGGTGGCCTCAGGAAAGGCCAGTCCCCATGCGAGTTGCTCGGGGAGACTCACGGGATTCCTCTCCCGTCGATTGCTGGGGCCTAAGACCTTTGTGGAGTCGGTGCGTAAATGGAGGGTTCTCTCCAGTGCTGACATGGATCTTGGGACTTCTGGAGTCTCCCAGGGGAGTCAGTTCCTCGTTCGAGTGGGGCATGCACGTGTACTTTCCTCCCGTCCAGAAGCAGCAAGTGTCACGCTTCCCTTCCGGTGGATCAAAGGCATCTGTCGCTTTCCCTCGAGGCTTTCCACCAGGCTTTCCACAGGGCTGTCCACGTGCCACCGTGGTGTGAGTCGATCCTCGGCTTGAAAGTCGAGGCAGTGGCAGGGAAAACAGGTTTCCCTGGAATGGACTGAGACAACTGGGGACTCTGGGGATGGTGGCACGACCCTGGAGTTCCTCTCGCCTTTCCTTGTGGACAGCGCCTCCTCTTGAGATGCGAAGGGAACACCGGGGAATTCTTTCCCGACCGGCAGGAAAAGGATCCTCCTCTCGAACTTGGAGGCGGAAACGGGGCTCCTCTGGATGTGGCCGGACTCTCGTGCTTCCTCTCGAGTGGAGACGGGTATGTTGGGGGAAATTCTTGAGTTGCAGCAACGGTGTGAAGGATCCTTTGGAATTCCAGAGGTTAGGTGTGTTTAGAGTCGAGACGCCTTAGCGAAATGGGCTCATCTCCCTGGAGGGGAGAACTCCTGGATTTTGAGTTGTGGTAGTGCTCTCGTTACGACGGGGACCACTGGGACCCGCTCTGGTGGCCTCAGGAAAGGCCAGTCCCCATGCGAGTTGCTCGGGGGCCCTCGGATTCCTCTCCCATCCATGCAGGGCCTAAGACCTTGTGTTGAGTCGGTGCCTACCGGGGTCCAGCCCCGGTGGATCCAGGAAATTTGAAGGGTGGACGGCGTTGGCGGGAAAGACTTGTTTGTTTATTAATGTAAGATTAGATTAAGAAACTATAGTGTAGTAAGAAGATTAAATGGAGGAGGGGGCTGAATAGCTTGGTTTACGCGGAAGGCCAATAAAATTCCAGACAAGGAATTTGCACCATCTACGTTGGGCCACCGGCGCCCGCTTGAATATCTAAGGGTGCTCGCCTTAAGCTCCCTTTCGTGTGGGTCTTAACAGCCGGGGCAAGTAAGTAGACCTGGCGAGCCTCCGGGCCCAGATGGAGATTCAGCCTGAAGTTAAAGTAAAGAGCAGAGAGAGGGAATGGGAGAGAAGAAGAGAGAGAGAGAGACATGGGGGGAGCCAGAGTCCCAAGAAACCAGGCCGAGAGACTAGTTCGAGAAACTGGCCCCCATCCTTTATTGTTCAGAAGGCCTTTTATACTTTTGATAAAACACGGAGATCAACGGGTAACACAAAATTATGTAGCGTTCGCAACCCAGATTCTTTCCGTATATCATTTTGTATACAAAAGGTCTCAGGTGATTTACATTATCTTTTGGCCAAGAGGCTTGTTAACACTTTTTGGCTCTCTTCCTTAATGAATGTTAATTTTGTTTCCCCTGAAGTGTTTTTTTTTTTTTTTAATCTGCATCTCCTTAAAGCATTAAAGTTACATCTCTATAGAACAAAGGTGCAGTGGGATATAACAAAGAAGGTACTTAACTCAAAGATCTAATGTTGCTAATACCAGGTCTACTACTTGTTTTTCTATATACCAACTATATCTAAAAATAAAGGATATGAAAATTTGGCAGCAAGCATTGACCCAAAAAATGAAACTTTTAATCAGTCCTATTCTAAACATTTTGACTCCTCGGAAGCTGCTACATTCCTAGGATATTTTAAGCTTCCTGTGACTCCTGCGGTCAGGAGGCCTCAAACAATCACATGCGCAGTTGTACGAGTCCTGCAGGCAGGCTAGACAGCCATCGGAGGGGTTTTTGGATTGAAACACACTCTTTCAAATGCAGAAGACTAAAGCCCTGAATTGACTTTTTCCAGAAAATGTCAGAAGAGTGGAAAAGCAGAGCACAAAAGCCGGCAGATTTTTGTTGGGGTACGTGCTTAGGAATTTGCAGAGGGGTCCCTGAAGTCTGAGCACGCCTTGCGTATGTCGCTTCATTCCTCATGACCTTGTCACGGGCGGGATTCCTCACACTGGCTCCCAGCAGGTGCCGGAACCTGAGGATTCCTCTCCAGTGCTGACATGGATCTTGGGGTACTTCTGGAGTCTCCCCAGGGGAGTCAGTCCTCGTCTCGAGTGGGGGCATGAACGTGCGCTTTCCTCTCGAGCTGTAGGCAGCAGAGTCACGATTCCCTTCGCGTGGATCAAGAGATCTGTGGCTTTACCTCGAGGCTTTCCCACGAGGCTTTCCCACAGAGGCTGTCCAACGTGCCACCGTGGTGTGAGTCGATCCTCGGCTTGAAGGTCGAGGCAGTGCAGGGAAAACAGGTTTCCCTGGAATGGACTGAGATATCTGGGGACTCTGGGAATGGTGGCACGACCCTGGAGTTCCTCTCCCTCTCCGGTGGAGAGCGACTCCTCTTGAGATGTGACGGGAACGCCGGGAATTCTTTCCCGACCACGTAGGGAAAGGATCCCTCCTCTCGAGCTAGGAGGCGGGAAACGGGCTCCTCTGGATGTGGGCGGGACCTCTTGTGCTTCCTCTCGAGTGGAGACGGGTATGTCGGGGAACTTCTTGAGTTGCAGCAAGGGTGTGAAGGACCCTTTGGAAGTTCCAGAGGTTAGGTGTGTTTAGACTCGAGACGCCTCAGCGGAAATGGGCCTCATCTCGCCTGGAGGGGAGAACCTCCTGTATTATCTCGAGTTGCAGCAGGTGCTCTCGACATAGGACGGGGACTCAGGGACCCGCTCTGGTGGCCTCAGGAAAGGCCAGACCCATGCGAGTTGCTCTGTGGGCCTCTCGGGATTCCTCTCCGTCGATGCCGTGGCCAAGGCCTTGTGTGGAGTCGGTTCCGGAACCTGAGGATTTCTCTCCAGTGCTGACATGGATCTTGGGTACTTCTGGAGTCTCCCCAAGGGAGTCAGTCCTCGTCTCGAGGGAGGCATTCACGGTGCGCTTTCCTCCCGAGCTGTAGCAGCAGTGTCGCGCTTCCCTTCGCGTGTATCAAGGGATCTGTGGCTTTCCCTCGAGGCTTTCCCACGAGGCTTTCCCACAGGGCTGTCCCACATGCCACAGTGGTGAGAGTCGATCCTCGGCTTGAAAGTCGAGGCAGTGCAGGGAAAACAGGTTTCCCTGGAATGGACTGAGACATCTGGGGGACTCTGGGAAATGGTGGCACAACCCTGGAGTTCCTCTCGCCTTTCTTGTGGAGAGCGCCTCCTGCTTGAAATGCGACGGGAATGCTGAATAAATGACCGACACGCAGGGAAAGGATCCCTCCTCTCGAGCTAGGAAGCGGACACGGGGCTCCTCTGAATGTGGGCGGAACTCTCGGCTTCCTCTCCAGTGGAGACGGGTATGTCGGGAACTTCTTGTGTTGCAGCAAGGGTGTGAGGGACCCTTTGGAAGTTCCAGAGGTTAGGTGTGATT
>NW_017205400.1:0-5297 GCF_001704415.2 Capra hircus
TTCCAAAAAGGAAAAGGAGTATGTCAAGGCTGTATATTGTCACCCTGTTTATTTAACTTATATGCAGAGTACATCATGAAACATGCTGGGATGGAAGATACATGAACTGGAATCAAGATTGCCGTAGAAATATCAATCAACTTAGATATGCAGATGACACCACCATTATGGCAGAACGTGAAGAGAAAAGGGTATGTCGGGGAACTTCTTGAGTTGCAGCAAGGGTGTGAAGGACCCTTTGGAAGTTCCAGAGGTTAGGTGTGGTTAGTCTCGAGATGCCTCAGCAGAAATGGGCCTCATGTCGCCTGGAACGGAGAGGCTCCTGGATATTTCCGAGTTTCAGCAGGTGCTCTCCTTGTGTGGAGTCGGGGCCGGAAGCTGAGGATTCCTCTCCAGTGCTGACATGGATTTTGGGGTACTTCTGGAGTCTCCACAAGGGAGTCAGGCCTCGTCTCGAGTGGGGGCATGAGCGTGCCATTTCCTCCCATGCTGTAGCAGCAGTGTCACGGTTCCCCTTGCGTGGACCAAGGGATCTGTGGCTTTCCCTCGAGTCTTTCCCACGAGGCTTTCCCACAGGGCTGTCCCACGTGTCACGGTGGTGTGAGTCGATCCTCGCATGAAAGCCGAGGCAGTGCAGGGAAAACAGGTTCCTGTGGAACGGACTGACACATCTGGGGGAGTCTTGGAATGGTGGCACGACCCTGCAGTTCCTCTCCCCTTTCCTTTGGAGAGCGCCA
This sequence comes from Capra hircus, assembly GCF_001704415.2. Taxonomy (NCBI): domain Eukaryota; kingdom Metazoa; phylum Chordata; class Mammalia; order Artiodactyla; family Bovidae; genus Capra; species Capra hircus. The sequence goes on from NW_017205400.1 coordinate 738, forward strand.
CCTTGAGATGTGATGGGAATGCCGGGAATTCTTTTCCGAACAAGCAGGGAAAGGATCCCTCATCTCGAGGTACGAGCCGGAAACGGAGCTCCTCAGGATGTGGCCGGACCATCCTGCTTCCTCTTGAGTGGAGACGGGTGTGTCGGGGAACTTCTTGAGTTGCAGCTTGACTGTGAAAGACTCTTTGGAAGTTCCAGAGGTCAAGTGTGATTAGCCTCGAGACACCTCAGTGGAAACTGGCCTCATCTCGCCTGCAGGGGAGAACCTCCTGTATTTTACCGAGTTTCGGCAGGTGCTCTCGGACTTACGACGGGGACTTCAGGGACCCGGTCTGTTGGCCTCAGGAAAGGCCAGTCCCCATGCGAGTTGCTTGGGGGCCTCTCAGGATTCCTCTCCCGTCGATGCAGGGGCCTAAGATCTTGTGTGGAGTCGGTGCCGGAACCTGAGGATTCCTCTCCAGTGCTGACAGGGATATTGGGGTACTTCTGGAGTCTCCCCAGGAAAATCATTCTGCATCTCGAGTGGGGGCATGCACATGCGATTTCCTCCCGAGCTGTAGCAGCAGTGTCATGCTTCTCTTCGCGTGGATCAAGGGATCTGTGGCTTTCCCTCGAGGGTTTCCCACAGGGCTGTCCCACGTGCCACCGTGGTGTGAGTCGATCCTCAGCTTGAAAGTCGAGACAGTGCAGGGAAAACAGGTTTCCCTGGAAAGTACTGAGACATCTGGGGGACTCTGGGAATGGTGACACGACCCTGGAGTTCCTCTCGGCCTTTCCTGTGGAGAGCGCCTCCTCTTGAGATGCGACCGGAACGCCAGGAATTCTTTCTCGACCACGCAGGGAAAGGATCCCGCCTCTCGAGCTACGGGGCGGAAACGGGGCTCCTCTGGATGTTGGCGGGGTTCTCGTGCTTCCTCTCTGAGTGGAGACGGGGTATGTCGGGGAACTTCTTGAGTTGCAGTAAAGGAGTGAATAGACCCTTTGGAAGTTCCAGATGTTAGATGCGATTAGCCTCCAGACGCCTCAGCGCAAATGGGCCTCATCTCGCCTGGAGGGGAGAACCTCCTGGATTTTCTCGAGTTGCGGCAGGTGCTCTCGACTTACGACTGGGACCTCAGGGACCCGCTCTGGTGGCCTCAGGAAAGGCCAGTCCCCATGCGAGATGCTCGGGGCCTCTCGGGATTCCTCTCCATCGACCGGGGCCTAAGACCTTGTGTGGAATCGGTGCCGGAACCTGAGGATTCCTCTGCAGTGCTGACATGGTCCTTGGGGTACTTCTGGAGTCTCCCCAGGGGAGTCAGTCCTCGTCTCGAGTGGGGACATGCACGTGCACTTTCCTACCGAGCTGTAGCAGCAGTGTCGCGCTTCCTTCGTCGTGGATCAAGGGATCTGTGGCTTTCCATCAAGGCATTCCCACGAGGCTTTCCCACAGTGCTGTCCCACGTGCCACCGTTGGTGTGAGTCCAACCCCGGCTTAGAAAGTCGGGACAGTGCAGGGAAAACAGGTTTCCCTGGAATGGACTGAGACATCTGGGGGACTCTGGGAATGGTGGCACAACCCTGGAGTTCCTCTCGCCATTCCTGTGGAGAGCGCCTCCTCTTGGAGATGCGAAGGGAACGCCCAGGAATTCTTTCCCGACCACGCAGGGAAAGGATCCCTACTCTCGAGCTAGGAGGCGGAAACGGGTCTCTGCTGGATGTGGGCGGGAATCTCGTGCTTCCTCCTCGAGCGGAGACCGGTTTGTCGAGGAACTTCTTGAGTTGCAGTAAAGGAGTGAATGACCCTTTGGAAGTTCCAGATGTTAGATGTGATTAGCCTCAGAGGCCTCAGTGGAAATGGGCCTCATCTCGCCTGGAGGGAGAGAACCTTCCTGGATTTTCTCGAGTTGTGGCAGGTGCTCTCGACTTACGACTGGGACCTCAGGGACCCGCTCTGGTGGCCTCAGGAAAGGCCAGTCCCATGCGAGATGCTCGGGGGCCTCTCGGGATTCCTCTCCCGTCGAAGCCGGGCCTAAGACCTTGTGTGGAATCGGTGCCGGAACCTGAGTATTCCTCTCCAGTGCTGACATGGATCTTGGGGTACTTCTGGAGTCTCCCCAGGGGAGTCAGTCCTCGTCTCGAGTGGGGGCATGCAGGTGCGCTTTCCTCCCGAGCTGTAACAGCAGTGTCGCGCTTCCCTTGGCGTGGATCAAGGGATCTGGGGCTTTCCCTCGAGGCTTTCCCACGAGGTTTTCTTTCCCACAGGGCTGTCCCACGTGCCACCTTGGTGTGCGTCGATCCTCGACTTGAAAGTCGAGGCAGTGCAGGGAAAACAGTTTCCCTGGAATGGACTGAGACTTCTGCAGGACTCTGGGAATATTGACATGACACTGGAGTTCGTCTCGACTTTCCTGTGGAGAGCGCCTCCTCTTGAGATGCGAGCGGAACGCCGGGAATTTTTTTCCGACCAGGCAGGGAAAGGATCCCTCCTCTCGAGCTAGGAGGCGGAAACGGGTCTCCGCTGGATGTGGGCGGGACTCTTCGTGCTTCCTCTCGAGTGGAGACCGGTTTTTCGAGGAACTTCTTGAGTTGCAGTAAGGGTGTGAAGGACCTTTGGAAGTTCCAGAGTTTAGGTGTGATTAGCCTCAGGACGCCTCAGCGGAAATGGGCCTCATCTCGCCTGGAGGCAGAACCTCCTGGATTTTCTCGAGTTGCGGCAGGTGCTCTCGACTTACGACGGGAACCTCAGGGACCCGCTGTGGTGGCGTCAGGAAAGGCCAGTCCCCATGCGAGTTGCTCGAGGCCCTCTCGGGATTCCTCTCCGTCGATGCACGGGGCCTAAGATCTTGTGTGGAGTCGGGTGCCGGAACCTGAGGAATTCCTCTCCAGTGCTGACATGGATCTTGGGGTACTTCTGGAGTCTCCCCAGGGGAGTCAGTCCTCGGTCTCGAGTGGGGGCATGCACGTGCACTTTCCTACCGAGCTGTAGCAGCAGTGTCGCGCTTCCCTTCGTGTGGATCAAGGGATCTGTGGCTTTCCATCAAGGCTTTCCCACGAGGCTTTCCCACAGGTGCTGTCCCAGCGTGCCACCGTGGTGTGAGTCCAACCCCGGCTAGAAAGTCGAGGACAGGTGCAGGGAAAACAGGTTTCCCTGGAATGGACTGAGACATCTGGGGGACTCTGGGAATGGTGGCACAACCCTGGAGTTCCTCTCAACATTCCTGTGGAGAGCGCCTCCTCTTGAGATGCGAAGGGAACGCCGGGGAATTCTTTCCCGACCACGCAGGGAAAGGATCCCTACTCTCGAGCTAGGAGGCGGAAACGGGGTCTCTGCTGGATGTGGGCGGGAATCTCGTGCTTCCTCTCGAGTCGGAGACCGGTTTGTCGAGGAACTTCTTGAGTTGCAGTAAAGGAGTGAAAGACCCTTTGGAAGTTCCAGATGTTAGATGCGATTAGCCTCCAGACGCCTCAGCGGAAATGGGCCTCATCTCGCCTGGAGGGGGAGAACCTCCTGGATTTTCTCGAGTTGCGGCAGGTGCTCTCGACTTACGACTGGGACCTCAGGGACCCGCTCTGGTGGCCTCAGGAAAGGCCAGTCCCCATGCGAGATTGCTCGGGGGCCTCTCGGGATTCCTCCTCCCGATCGAAGCCGGGGGCCCTAAGACCTTGTGTGGAATCGGTGCCGGAACCTGAGGATTCCTCTCCAGTGCTGACATGGATCTTGGGGTACTTCTGGAGTCTCCCCAGGGGAGTCAGTCCTCGTCTCGAGTGGGGGCATGCAAGTGCGCTTTCCTCCCGAGCTGTAGCAGCAGTGTCACGCTTCCCTTCGCGTGGATCAAGGGATCAGGGGCTTCCCTCGAGGCTTCCATGAGGCTTTCCCACGAGGCTTTCCCACAGGGCTGTCCCACGTGCCACCGTGGTGTGAGTCGATCCTCGGCTTGAAAGTCGAGGCAGTGTAGGGAAAACAGGTTTCCTGGAATGGACTGAGACATCTGGGGGACTCTGGGAATGTGGCACGACCCTGGAGTTCCTCTCGCCTTTCCTGTGGAGAGCGCCTCCTTTAGATGCGACGGGAAGGCCGGGAATTCTTTCCCGACCACGCAGGGAAAGGATCCTCCTCTCGAGCTAGGAGGCGGAAACGGGGCTCCTCTGGTTGTGGGCGGGACTCTCGTGCTTCCTCTCGAGTGGAGTCGGGTATGTCGGGGAACTTCTTGAGTTGCAGCAAGGGTGTGAAAGGACCCTTTGGAAGTTCCAGAGTTTAGGTGTGATTAGCCTCAAGACGCCTCAGTGGAAATGGGCCTCAATCTCGAAGGAGGGGAGAACCTCCTGGATTTTCTCGAGTTGCGGCAGGTGCTCTCGACTTACGACGGGGACATCAGGGACCCGCTCTGGTGGCCTCAGGAAAGGCCAGTCCCCTTGCGAGTTGCTGGGGCCTCTCGGGTTTCTGCTCCCCGTCGATGCTGGGGCCTAAAACCTTGTGTGGAGTCAGTGCCGAAACCTGAGGATTCCTCTCAGTGCTGACATGGATCTTGGGGTACTTCTGGAGTCTCCCCAGGGGAGTCAGTCCTCGTCTCGAGTGGGG
>NW_017205401.1:0-5296 GCF_001704415.2 Capra hircus
GGAAAGCCTCGTGGGGAAAGCCTCGAGGAAAGCACAGATCTTGAACCACGCGAAGGGAAGTGTGACCACTGCTGCTACAGCTCGGGAGGAAAGCGCACGTGCATGACCCCACTCGAGACGAGGACTGACTCCCCTGGGGAGACTCCAGAAAGTTACCCCAAGAATCCATGGTCAGCACTGGAGGGGAATCCTAAGTTCCGGCACCGACTCCACACAAGATCTTAGTCCCTGGCATCGACGTGAGGAATCCCGAGAAGCCCCGAGCAACTCGCATGGGGACCTGCCTTTCCTGAGGCCACCGAGAGCGGGTCCCTGAGGTCCCCGTCGTAAGTCGAGAGCACCTGCTGCAACTCGAGAAAATCCAGGAGCTTCCCCCTCCAGGCGAGATGAGGCCCATTTCCACTGAGGCGTATCGAGGCTAATCCCACCTAACCTTTGGAACGTGCAAACGGTCCTTCACACCCTTGCTGCCACTCAAGAAGTTCCCCGACATACCCGTCTCCACTCGAGAGGAAGCACGAGAGTTCTGCCCACATCCAGAGGAGCCCCGTTTCTGCCTCCTAGCTCGAAAGGAGGGATCCTTATCCTGCGTGGTCGGGAAAGAATTCCCGGCGTTCCCGTCGCATCTCAAGACGAGGCGCTCTCCACAGGAAAGGCGAGAGGAACTCCAGGGTCGTGCCACCATTCCCAGAGTCCCCCAGATGTCTCAGTCCATTCCAGGGAAACCTGATTTCCCTGCACTGCCTCGACTTTCTAGCCGAGGATCGACTCACATCTCGGTGGCATGTGGAGAGCCCTGTGGGAAAGCCTCGTGGGAAAACCTCGTGGGAAAGCCTCGAGGGAAAGCCACAGATACCTTGATCCACGCGAAGGGAAGCGTGACACTGCTGCAGCTCGGGAGGAAAGCGCACGTGCATGCCCCCACTCGAGACGAGGACGGACTCCCCCTGGGAGACTCCAGAAGTACCCCAAGATCCATGTCAGCACTGGAGAGGAATCCTCAGGTTCCGGCACTGACTCCACACAAGGTCTTAGGCCCCAGCATCTACGGGTGATGCATCCCAAGAGCCCCCCGTGCAACTTGCAAGGGGACTGGCCTTTCCTGAGGCCACCAGAGCGGGTCCCTGAGGTCCCCGTCGTAAGTCGAGAGCACCAGCCGCACGTCGAGAAAATCCAGGAGGTTCGCCCTTCCAGGCGAGATGAGGCACATTTCCGCTGAGGTGTCTCAAGGCTAATCACAACTAACCTCTGGAACTTACAAAGGGGTCCGTCACACCCTTCCTGCAACTCAAGAAGTTCCCGGTCATACCCGTCTCCACTCGAGAGGAAGCACGAGCGTCCCGCCCACATCTAGAGGAGCCCCGTTACCGCCTCCTAGCTCGAGAGGAGGGATCCTTCCCTGCAGGGTCGGGAAATAATTCCTGGCGTTCCCGTGGCATCTCAAGAGGAGGCGATCTTCACATGAAAGCCGAGAGGGAATCAAGGGTCGTGCCACCATTCCCAGAGTTCCCAGATGTCTCAGTCCTTTCCAGGAAAACCTGTCTTCCCTGCACTGCCTGGACGTTCAAGCCGAGGATTGACTCACACCACGGTGGCACGGGGACAGCCCTGTGGAAAGCATCGTGGGAAAGCTTCGTGGGAAAGCCTCAAGGGAAAGCCTCGAGGGAAAGCCACAGATCCCTTGATCCACGCGAAGGGAAGCGTGACAGTGCTACTACAGCTCGGGAGGAAAGCACACGTGCATGCCCCCTCTCGAGACGATGACTGACTCCCCTGGGGAGACTCCAGAAGTACCCCAGATCCATGTCAGCACTGGAGAGGAATCCTCAGGTTCCGGCACCGACTCCACACAAGGTCTTAGGCCCAGGCTTCGACGGGAGAGGAATCCCGAGAGGCCCCCGAGGAACTCGCATGGGGACTGGCCTTTCCTGAGGCCACCAGAGTGGTCCCTGAGGTCCCGTCGTAAGTCGAGAGCACCTGCCACAACTCGAGAAAATCCAGGACGTTCTCCCCTCCAGGCGAGATGAGGCCCATTTCCGCTGAGGCGTCTCCAGGCTAATCACACCTAACCTCTGGAACTTCCAAAGGGTCCTTCACACCATATCTGCAACTCAAGAAGTTCGCCGACATACCCGTCTCCACTCGAGAGAAAGCACGAGAGTCCCGCCCACATCCAGAGTATCCCCGTTTCCGCCTCCTAGCTCGAGAGGAGGGATCCTTTCCCTGCGTGGTCGGGAAAGAATTCCCGGAGTTCCCGTCGCATCTCAAGAGGAGGCACTCTCCACAGGAAAGGCGAGGGAACTCCAGGGTCGCCACCATTCCCAGAGTCCCCAAGATGTCTCAGTCCATTCCAGGGAAAACTTTTTCCCTGCACTGCCTCGACTTTCAAGCGAGGATCGACATCGACACACACCACGGTGGCACGTGGGACAGCCTTGTGGGAAAGCCTAGTGGGAAAGCCTCGAGGAAAGCCTCGAGGGAAAGCCACAGATCCCTTGATCCACGCGAAGGGAAGCGTGACAGTGCTGCTACAGCTCGGGAGGAAAGCACACGTGCATGCCCCCTCTCGAGACGATGACTGACTCCCCTGGGGAGACTCCAGAAGTACCCAAAGATCCATGTCCAGCACTGGACAGGAATCCTCAGGTTCCGGCACCGACTCCACACAAGGTCTTAGGCCCCGGGATCGACGGGAGAGGAATCACGAAGTGCCCCCGAGGAAACTCGAATGGGGATTGTCCTTTCCTGAGGCCACCAGATCGGGTCCCTGAGGTCCCCGTCGTAAGTCGGAGAGCACCTGCCGACAACTCGGAGAAAATCCAGGAGGTTCTCTCCTTCCAGGCGAGATGAGCGCCCATGTCCGCTGAGGCGTCTCGAAGCTAATCACACCTAACCTCTGGAACTTCCAAAGGGTCCTTCACATCCTTGCTGCAACTCAAGAAGTTCCCCGACATACCCGTCTCCACTCGAGAGGAAGCACGAGAGTCCCGCCCACATCCAGAGGAGCCCCGTTTCTGCCTCCTAGCTCGAGAGTAGGGATCCTTTCCTGCGTGTACGGAAAGAATTCCCGGCATTCCGTCACATCTCAAGAGGAGGCGCTCTCCACAGGAAAAGCGAGAGGAACTCCAGGGTCGTGCCACCATTCCCAGAGTCCCCCAGATGTCTCAGTCCATTCCAGGGAAACCTGTTTTCCCTGCACTGCCTCGAATTTAGAGCCGAGGTTCCACTCTCACCACGGTGGCACGTGGGACAGCCATGTAGGAAAGCCTCGTGGGAAAGCCTCGTGGGAAAGCCTCGAGGGAAAGCCACAGATCCCTTGATCCATGCGAAGGGAAGCGTGACACTGCTGCTACAGCTCGGGAGGAAAGCGCACGTGCATGCCCCCTTTCAAGACGAGGACTGACTCCCCTGGGGAGACTCCAGAAGTACCCCACGATCCATGTCAGCACTGGAGAGAAATCCTCAGGTTCCAGCACCGACTCCACACAAGGTCTTAGGCCCTGGCATCGATGGCAGAGCAATACCCGAGAGGCCCCCAAGCAACTCGCATGGGGACTGACCTTTCCTGAGGCCACCAGAGCGGGTCCCTTTGGGCCCCGTCGTAAGTCGAGGGCACCTGCCGCAACTCGAGAAAATCCAGGATGTTCTCCCCTCTAAGCGAGATGATGCCCATTTCCAGAGAGGCGTCTCGAGGGTAATCACATCTAACCTCTGGAACTTCCAAAGGATCCTTCACACCCTTGCTGCAACTCAAGAAGTTCCCCGACATACCCGTCTCCACTCGAGAGGAATGAGGAGAGTCCCGCCTTCATCCAGAGGAGCCCCCATTCCGCCTCCTAGCTCGAGAGGAGGGATCCTTTACCGGCGTGGTCGGGAAAAAATTCCCGCGTTCCCGTCGCATCTCAAGAGGAGGCGCTCTCCACAGGAAAGGCGAGAGGAACTCCAGGGTCGTGCCACCATTCCAGAGTCCCCCAGATGTTTCAGTACATTCAGGGAAATCTGTTTTCCCTGCACTGCCTCGACTTTCAAGCCGAGGATCGACTCACACCACGGTGGCACGTGGGGACAGCCCTGTGGAAAGCCTCGTGGGAAAGACTCATAGGAAAGCCTCGAAGGAAAGCCACAGATCCCTTAATCCACTCGACGGGTATCGTGACACTGCTGCTACAGCTCGGGAGGAAAGAGCACGTGCATGCCCCCACTAGATACGAGGACTGACTCCGCTGGGGAGACTCCAGAAGTACCCCAAGATCCATGTCAGCACTGGAGAGGAATCCTCAGGTTCCGGCACCGACTCCACACAAGGTCTTAGGCTCAGGCATCGACGGGAGTGTTATCCCGAGTCCCCGAGCAACTTCCATGGGGACTGGCCTATCCTGAGGCCCCCAGGGCGGGTCCCTGAGGTCCCTGTAGTAAGTCGAGAGCACATTCCGCAACTCGACAAAATCCAGGAGGTTCTCCCTCCAGGCGAGATGAGGACCATTTCCGCTGAGGGGGTCTAGAGACTAATCACATCTAACATCTGGAACTTCCAAAGGGTCCTTCACACCCTTGCTGCAACTCAAGAAGTTCCCCGACATACCTGTCTCCACTCGAGAGAAGCACGAGAGTCACGCCCACATCCAGAGGAGCCCCGTTTCCGCCTCCTAGCTGGAGAGGAGGGATCCTTTCCCTGCGTGGTCGTCAATGAATTCCCGGCGTTCCCCTCGCATCTCAAGAGGAGGCGCTCTCCACAGGAAATGCGAGAGGAACTCCAGGGTCTGCCACCATTCCCAGAGTCCCCCAGATGTCTCAGTCCATTCCGGGAAACCCTTTTTCCCTGCACTGCCTCGACTTTCAAGCCGAGGATCGACTCAAACCACGGGCACGTGGGACAGCCCTGTGGGAAAGCCTCGTGGAAAGCTCGTGGGAAAGCCTCGAGGGAAAGCCACAGATCCCTTGATACACGCGAAGGGAAGCGTGACAGTGCTGCTACAGCTCGGGAGGAAAGAGCACGTGCATGCCCCTTCTCGAGACAAGGACTGACTTCCCCTGGGGAGACTCCAGAAGTACCACAAGATCCATGTCGGCACTGAAGAGGAATCCTCAGGTTCCGTCACTGAGTCCACACAAGGTCTTAGGCCCCAGCATCGACGGGAGAGGAATCCCGAGAGGCCCGCGCAACTCGCATGGGGACTGGCCTTTCCTGAGGCCACCAGAGCGGGTCCCTGAGGCCCTCGTCGTAAGTCGAGAGCACCTGCCGCAAGTCGAGAAAATCCAGGAGGTTCTCCCCTCCAGGCGAGATGAGGCCCATTTC
>NW_017205402.1:0-5296 GCF_001704415.2 Capra hircus
AAGATCCATGTCAGCACTGGAGAGTAATCAAGTTCCGGCACCCTCTCCACACAAAATCTTAGGCCCGCAATCGACGGGAAGGATCCGAGAGGCCCGAGCAACTCGCATGGGGACTGGCCTTTCCTGAGGCCACAGAGCGCGTCCCTGAGGTCCCCGTCTTAAGTCGAGAGCACCTGCCGCAACACGAGAAAATCCAGGAGGTTTCCCCCTCCAGGCGAGATGAAGCCCATTTCCGCTGAGGCGGCTCGAGGCTAGTCACACCTAAACTTTGGAACTTCCAAAGGGTCCTTCACACCCTTGCTGCAACTCAAGAAGTTCCCCGACATTCCCGTCTCCACTCGAGAGGAAGGACGAGAGTCCCGCCCTCATTCAGAGGAGCCCCGTTTCCGCCTCCGAGCTCGAGAGGAGGGATCCTTTCCCTGCGTGGTTGGAAAGAATTCCCGGCGTTCCCGTCGCATCTCAGAGGAGGCGCTCTCCACAGGAAAAGGCGAGAGAAAATCCAGGGTCGTGCCACATTCCCAGAGTCCCCAGGATGTCTCAGTCCATTCCAGGGAAACCTGCATTCCCTGCACTGCCTCGACTTTCAAGCGAAGATCGACTCACACAACGGTGGCACGTGGGACAGCCCTGTGGAAAGCCTCTTTGGAAAGCCTCGAGGGAAAGCCACAGATCCCTTGATCCACGCGAAGGGAAGCGTGACACTGCTGCTACAGCTCGAGAGGAAAGCGCATGTGCATGCCCCCACTCGAGACGAGGACTGACTCCACACGGGAGACTACAGAAGAACCCCAAGATCCATGTCAGCACTGGAGAGGAATGCTAAGTTTCCGACACCGACTCCACACAAAGATCTTAGGCCCCGGCATAGACGGAGAGGAATCCGAGAGGCCCCGAGCAACTCGCATGGGACTGGCCTTTCCTGAGGCCACTAGAGCGGGTCCCTGAGGTCTCCGTCGTAAGTCGAGAGCACCTGCCGCAACTCGAGAAAATCCAGGAGGTTCTCCCCTCCAGGCGAGATGAGGCCCACTTCCGCTGAGGGGTCTCGAGGCTAATCACACCTAACCTCTGGAACTTCCAAAGGGTCCTTCACACCCTTGCTGCAACTCAAGAAGTTCCCCGACATATCCGTCTCCACTCGAGAGGAAGCACGAGAGTCCCGCCCACATCCAGAGGAGCCCATTTCCGCCTCCTTGCTCGAGAGGAGGGATACTTTCCCTGCGTGGTCGGGAAAGAATTCCCGGCGTTCCCGTCGCATCTCAAGAGGAGGCGCTCTCCACAGGAAAGGGGAGAGGAACTCCAGGGTCCTAACCACATTCCCAGAGTCCCCCAGATGTCTCAGTCCATTCCAGGGAAACCTGTTTTCCCCAGCACTGCCTCCACTTTCAATCTGAGGATCGTCTCACACCACGGTGGCACGTGGGACAGCTCTGTGGGAAAGCCTCGTTGGAAAGCCTCGTGGGAAAGCCTCGAGGGAAAGCCGCAGGTCCTTGATCCACGAGAAGGGAGGTGCGACCCTGCTGCTACAGCTCGGAAGGAAAGCCTACATGCATTCCCCCACTCGAGACGAGGACTGACTCCCCTGGGGAGACTCCAGAAGTACCCCAAGATCCATGTCAGCACTGGAGAGGAATCCTCAGGTTCCGACACCGACTCCACACAAGATCTTAGGCCCCGGCATAGAAGGGAGAGGAATCCCGAGAGGTCCCCGAGCAACTCGCATGGGCACTGGCCTTTCCTGAGGCCAACAGAGTGGGTCCCTGAGGTCCCAGTCGTAAGTCGAGAGCACCTGCTGCAACTCGAGAAAATTCAGGAGGTTCTCCCCTTCAGGCGAGATGAGGCCCATTTCCGCTGAGGCGTCTGGAGGATAATCACACCTAACCTCTGGAACTTCCAAAGGGTTCTTCACACCCTTGCTGCAACTCAAGAAGTTCTCCGACATACCCGTCTCCATTTGAGAGGAAGCAGGAGAGTCCCGGCCACATCCAGAGGAGCCCCGTTTCCGCCTCCTAGCCTGAGATGAGGGATCCTTTGCCTGCGTGGTCGGGAAAGAATTCCCGGCGTTTCCAGCGCCTCTCAAGAGAAGGCGCTCTCCACAGGAAAGGCGAGAGGAACTCCAGGGTCGTGCCACCATTCCCGGGAGTCCCCCAGATGTCTCAGTCCATTCCAGGGAAACCTGTCTTCCCTTCACTGCGTCGACTTTCAAGCCGAGAATCGACTCACACCACCGGTGACACGTGGCACAGCCCTGTGGGAAAGCCACGTGGAAAAGTCTCCTGGGAAAGCCTCGTGGGAAATCCTCGAGGGAAAGCCACAGATCGCTTGATCCACGCGAATGGAAGCGCGACACTGCTGCTACAGCTCGGGAGGAAAGCGCACGTTCACGCCCCCATTCGAGACGAGGACTGACTCCACTGTGGAGACTACAGAAGTACCCCAAGATCCATGTCAGCACTGGAGAGGAATCCTCAGGTTCCGGCACCCTCTCCACACAAGATCTTAGGGCCGGCATCGACGGGAGAGGAATTCCGAGAGGCCCCCGAGCAACTCGCATGGAGACTGGCCTTTCCTGAGGCCACCAGAGCGCGTCCCTGAGGTCCCCGTCTTAAGTCGAGAGCACCTGCCGCAACACGAGAAAATCCAGGAGGTTTCCCCCTCCAGGCGAGATGAGGCCCATTTCCGCTGAGGCGGCTCGAGGCTAGTCACACCTAAACTTTGGAACTTCCAAAGGGTCCTTCACACCCTTGCTGCAACACAAGAAGTTCCCCGACATACCCGTCTCCACTCGAGAGGAAGCACGAGAGTCCCGCCCACATCCAGAGGAGCCCCGTTTCCGCCTCCTAGCTCGAGAGGAGGGATCCTTTCCCTGCGTGGTCGGGAAAGAATTCCCGGCGTTCCCGCCGTATCTCAGAGGAGGCGCTCTCCAGAGGAAAGGCGGAGAGGAACTCCAGGGTCGTGCCACATACCCAGAGTCCCCCAGATGTCTCAGTCCATTCCAGGGAAAACTCTTTTTCCCTGCACCGCTTCGACTTTCAAGCCGAGGGTCGATTCACGGCACGGTGGCACGTGGGACAGCCTTGTGGGAAAGCCTCATGGGAAAGCCTCAAGGGAAAGCCACAGATCCTTTGATCCACTCGAAGGGAAGCGTGACACTGCTGCTACAGCTCGGGAGGAAAGCGCAGGTGCATGCCCCCACTCGAGCCGAGGACTGACTCCCCTGGGGAGACTCCAGAAGTACCCCAAGATCCATGTAAGCACTGGAGAGGAATCCTCAGGTTCCGGCACCGACTCCACATAAGATCTCAGGCCCCGGCATCGACGGGAGAGGAATGCCGAGACGCCCCCGAGCAACGCGCATGGGAATGGCCTTTCCTGATGGCCACCAGAGCGGGTCCCTGAGGTCCCCGTCGTAAGTCGAGAGCACCTGCCGCAACTCGAGAAAATCCAGGAGGTTCTACCCTCCAGGCGAGATCAGGCCCATTTCCGCTGAGGCGTCCTGAGGCTAATCACACCTGTACTCTGGAACTTCCGAAGGGTCCTCCACACCCTTGCTGCATCTCAAGAAGTTCCCCGACATACCCGTCTCCACTCGAGAGGAAGCACGAGAGTCCCGACCATATCCAGAGGAGCCCCCGTTTCCACCTCCTAGCTCGAGAAGAGGGATCCTTTCCCTGCGTGCTCGGGAAAGAATTCCCGGCGTTCCCGTCGCTTCTCAAGAGAAGGCACTCTCCACAGAAAAGGCGAGAGGAACTCCAGGGTCGTGCTACCATTCCCATAGTCCCCCAGATGTCTCAGTTCATTCCAGGGAAACCTGTTTTCCTGCACTGTTTTGACTTTTCAAGCCGAGGATCAACTCACACCACGGTGGCACGAGGGACAGCCCTGTGGGAAAGCCTCGTTGGAAAGTCTCGTGTGAAAGCCTCGAGGGAAAGCCACAGATCCCTTGATCCAAGCATAGGGAAGCGTGGCACTGCTGCTTCAGCTCAGGAGGAAAGCGCACGTGCATGCCCCCACTCGAGAGAGGAGGACTGACTCCCCTGGGGAGACTCCAGAAGTACCCCAAGATCCATGACAGCACTGGAGAGGAATGCTCAGGTTCCGGCACTGACTCCCCACAAGGTCTTAGGCCCCAGCATCGACAGGAGAGGAATCCCGAGAGGCCCCCGAGCAACTCGCATGGGGACTGGCCTTTCCTGAGGCCACCAGAGCGGGTCCCTGAGGTCCCCGTCGTAAGTCGAGAGCACCTGCCGCAACTCGAGAAAATCCAGGAGGTTCTCCCCTCCAGGCGAGATGAGGCCCATTTCCGCTGAGGCGTCTCGAGGCTTCTCACACCTAACCTCTGGAACTTCCAAAGGTCCTTCACATCCTTGCTGCAAACTCAAGAAGTTCCCCGACATACCCGTCTCCACTCGAGAGGAAGCACGAGAGTCCCGCCCACATCCAGAGGAGCCCGTTTCCGCCTCCTAGCTTGAGAGGAGGGATCCTTTCCCTGCGTGTTCGGAAAGAATTCCCGGCGTTCCGTCGCATCTCAAGAGGAGGCGCTCTCCACAGGAAAGGCGAGAGGAACTCCACGGTCGTGCCACCATTCCCAGAGACACCAGATATCTCCGTCCATTCCAGGGAAAACTGTTTTCCTGCACTGCCTCGACTTTCAAGCCGAGATGGACTCACACCACGGGGGCACGTGGGAGAGCCAGCCTCGTGGGAAAAGCCTTCGTGGGAAAGCCTCGAGGGAAAGCCCCTGATCCCTTGATCCTCGCGAGGGGAAGGGAGACACTGCTGCTACAGCTCGGGAGGGAAAGCGCACGTGCATGCCCCCACTCGAGACGCGTACTGACTCCCCTGGGGAGACTCCAGTACCCCAAGATCCATGTCAGCAATGGAGAGGAATCTCAGGTTGCGTCACTGAGTCCACACAAGGTCTTAGGCCCCAGCATCGACGGGGAGAGGAATCCCGAGAGGCCCCCGACCCTTTGGATATCAGAGGTTTCAGCGAGGTTTTAGGCTGCAGTGATTAGCCTCAAGACCCTCGCCTCACTGCGGCAAATGGCGCTCCCCCGTCTCCTATTACCTGGAGGGCCGGAACCTCCTCCTGCATTTTCTCGAGTCGCAATGCGGCTACGGGTGCTCTCACTCTACGCAGGGACCCCTGCGACCCGCTCTGTGGCCTCAGAAAAGGCCTAGCGTTCCCGATGCAGGTGCTGCTCCGGGCCCGCTCCAGGGGCTATAATTGAGCCCATCGCTGACCAGCTGTACCAACCCAAACGCACCCTCATCCGCACGCGGACACCCACGGATC
>NW_017205403.1:0-5295 GCF_001704415.2 Capra hircus
CGCGGTCCCTGAGGTCCCGCGTCGTAAGTCGAGAGCACCTGCCGCAACTAGAGAAAATCTAGGAGGTTTCCCCTCCAGGCGAGCTGAGTCCCATTTCCCGCTGAGGTATCACGAGGCTAATCACACCTGACCTCTGAAACTTCCAAAGGGTCCTTCACACCCTTGCTGCAACTCAAGAAGTTCCCGACATACCCGTCTCCACTTGAGAGGAAGCACGAGAGTCCCGCACACATCCAGAGGAGCCCCGTTTCCGCCTCCTAGCTCGAGGGGAGGGATCTTTTCCCTGCGTGGTCGGGAAAAAATTCCCGGCGTTCCCGTCGCATCTCAAGTGAGGCGCTCTCCACAGGAAAGGCGAGAGGAACTCCAGGTTCGTGCCACATTCCCAGAGTCCCCCAGATGTCTCAGTCCATTCCAGGGAAACCTGTTTTCCCTGCACTGCCTCGACTTTCAAGCCGAGGATCGACTCACACCACGGTGGCACGTGGGACAGCCCTGTGGGAAAGCCTCGTGGGAAAGCCTCGTGGGAAAGCCTCGAGGGAAAGCCCCTGATCCCTTGATCCACGCGAAGGGAAGCATGACACTGCTGCTACAGCTCGGGAGGAAAGCGGACGTGCATGCCCATACTCGAGACGAGGTCTGACTCCCCTGGGGGACTCCAGAAGTACCCAAAGATCCATGTCAGCACTGGAGAGGAAACCTCAGTTTCCGGCACTGACTCCACACAAGGTTTTAGGCCCAAGCATCGACGGGAGAGGAAACCCGAGAGGCCCCGAAAGGCCCCTGAGCAACTCGCAAGGGGACTGGCCTTTCCTGAGGCCACCAGAGCAGGTCCCTGAGGTCGCCGTCGTAAGTCGGGAGCACCTCCCGCAACTCGAGAAAATCCAGGAGGTTCTCCCCTCCAGGCGAGAGGAGGCCCATTTCCGCTGAGGCGTCTCGAGGCTAATCACACCTAAACTCTGGAACTTCCAAAGGGTCCTTCACACCCTTGCTGCAACTCAAGAAGATCCCCGACATACCTGTCTCCACTCGAGAGGAAGCACGAGAGTTCCCCGCCATCCAGAGGAGCCCCGTTTCCGCCTCGTAGATCGAGAGGAGGGATCCTTTCCCTGCGTGGTCAGGAAAGAATTCCGGCGTTCCCGTCGCATCTCAAAAGGAGGCGCTCTCCACAGTAAAGGCGAGAGGAACTCCAGTTTCGAGCCACCATTCCCAGAGTCCCCCAGAAGATTCAGACCATTCCAGGGAAACCTGTTTTCCCTGCACTGCCTCGACTTTCAAGCCGAGGATCGACTCAAACCACGGTGGCACGTGGACAGCCCTGCAGGAAAGCCTCGTGGGAAAGCCTTGTGGGAAAGCCTCGATGGAAAGCCACAGATCCATTGATCCACGCGATGGGAAGCTTGACACTGCTGATACAGCTCGGGAGGAAAGCGCACGTGCATGCCCCCACTCGAGACGAAGACTGACTCCCCTGGGGAGACTCCAGAAGTACACCAAGATCCATGTCTGCACTGGAGAGGAATCCTCAGGTTCCGGCAGCGTCTGCACACAAGATCTTAGGCGCTGGCATCGAAGGGAGAGGAAACCCGAGAGGCCCCCGAGCAACTCGCATGGGGACTGGCCTTTCCTGAGGCCACCAGAGCGGGTCCTGAGGTCCCCGTCGTAAGTCGAGAGCACCTGCGGCAACTCGAGAAAATCCAGGAGGTTCTCCCCTCCAGGCGAGATGAGGCCCATTTCCGCTGAGGCATCTCGAGGCTAATCACATCTAACATCTGGAACTTCCAAAGGGTCCTTCACACCCTTGCTGCAACTCAAGAAGTTCCCCGACATACCCGTCTCCACTCGAGAGGAAGCACGAGAGTCCCGCCCACATCCAGATGAGCCCCGTTTCCGCCTGCTAGCTAGAGAGGAGGGATCCTTTCCCTGCGTGGTCGGGAAAAAATTCCCGGCATTCCCGTCACATCTCAAGTGGAGGCGCTCTCCACAGGAAAGGCGAGAGGAACTCCAGGGTCCTGCCACATTCCCAGAGTTCCCAGATGTCTCAGTCCATTCCAGGGAAACCTGTTTTCCCTGCACTGCCCCGACTTTCAAGCCGAGGATCGACTCACAACACGGTGGCACGTGGGACAGCCCTGTGGGAAAGCCTTGTGGGAAAGCCTCGTGGGAAAGCCTCGTGGGGAAAGCCACAGGGACCCCGCTCGGGGGGCCTCAGGAAAGGCCAGTCCCCATGCGAGTTGCTCGGGGGCCTCTCGGGATTCCTCTCCCTTCGATGCCGGGGCCTAAGAACTTGTGTGGAGCCGGTGCCTGAACCTGAAGATTCCTCTCCAGAGGTGACATGGATCTGGGGGTACTTCTGGAGTCTCCCCAGTGGAATCAGTCCTCGTCTGGAGTGGGGGCATGCACGTGTGCTATTTCCTTCCGAGCTGTAGCAGGAGTGTCGCCGCTTCCCTTCGCGTGGATCTAGGGATCTGTGTCTTCCCTCGAGGCTTTCCCACGAGGCTTTTCCACAGGGCTGTCCCACGTGTCACCGGTGGTGTGAGTCGATCCTCGTCTTGAAAGTCGGACGAAATGCAGGGAAAACATGTTTCCCTGTAATGGACAGAGACATCTGGGGGACTCTGGGAATGGTGGCACGACACTGGATTTCCTCTCGCCTTTCATGTGGAGAGCGCCTCCTCTTGAGATGCGACGGAAACCCCGGGAAATCTTCCCCGAAAACGCAGGCAAAAGGATCCTTCCTCTCGAGCTAGGAGGCGGAAACAGGAATCCTCTAGATGTGGGCGGGACTCTCGTGCTTCCTCTCGAGTGGAGACGGGGTATGTCAGGGAACTTCTTGAGTTGCAGCAAGGGTGTGAAGGACCCTTTGGAAGTTCCAGAGGTTAGGTATGAATAGCCTCGAGACGCCTCAGCGCAAATGGCCCTCATCTCGCCTGGAGGGGAGAACCTCCTGGATTTTCTCGAGTTGCGGCAGGAGCTCTCGACTTACGACGGGGACCAAAGGGACCCGCACTTGTGGCCTCAGGAAAGGCCAGTCCCTAAGCGTGTTGCTTTGGGGGCCTCTCAGGATTCCTCTCCCGTCGATGCCGGGGTCTAACACCTTGTGTGGAGTCGGTGCCGGAACCTGAGTATTCCTCTCCAGTGCTGACATGGATCTGGGTTACTTCTGAAGTCTCCCCAGTGGAGTCAGTCCTCGTCTCGACTGGGGGGCATGCATATGGGCTTTCCTCTCAAGCTGTAGCAACAGGGTCACGCTTCCCTTCGCGTGAATCAAGGGATCTGTGGCTTTCCCTCGAGGTTTTCCCACGAGGCTTTCCCACGAGGCTTTCCCACAGGGGCTGTCCCACGTGCCACCGTGGTGTGAGTCGATCCTCGGCTTGAAAGTCGAGGCAATGCAGGGAACACGAGGTTTCCCTGGAATGGACTGAGACATCTGTGGGACTCTGGGAATGGTGGCACGACCCTGGAGTTCCTCTCGCCTTTCCTGTCGAGAGCGCCTCCTCTTGTGGTGCGACGGGAACGCCGGGAATTCTTTCCCCACCTCGCAGGGAAAGGATCCCTCCTCTCGAGCTAGGAGGCGAAACGGGGCTCCTCTGGATGTGGGCGGGACTCGCGTGCTTCCTCTCGAGTGGAGACGGGTATATCGGGGAACTTCTTGAGTTGCATCAAGGGTGTGAAGAACCCGTTGGAAGTTCCAGAGGTTAGGTGTGATTAGCCTCGAGACGTCTCAGCGGAAATGGGCCTCATCTCGCCTCGTGGGGAGAACCTCCTGGATTTTCTCGAGTTGCGGCAGGTGCTCTCGACTTACGACGGGGACCTCAGGGACCCGCTGTGGTGGCCTCAGGAAAGGCCAGTCCCCATGCGAGTTGCTCCGGGCCTCTCCGGATTACTCTCCCGTTGATGCCGGGGCCTAAGATCTTGTGTGGAGTCGGTGTGGGAACCTGATGATTCCTCTCCAGTGCTGACATGGATCTCGCGGTACTTCTGGAGTCTCCCCAGGGGAGTCAGTCCTCGTCTCGATTGGGGCATGCACGTGCGCTTTCCTCCCGAGCTGTAGCAGCAGTGTCACACTTCCCTTCGCGTGGAACAAGGGATCTGTGGCATTCCCTCGAGGATTTCCCAACAGGCTTTCCCACGAGGCTTTCCCCACAGTGCTGTCCCACGTGCCACCGTGGTGTGAGTTGATCCTCGGCTTGAAAGTCAAAACAGTGCAGGGAAAACAGGTTTCCCTGGAATGGACTGAGACATCTGGGGGACTCTGGGAATGGTGGCACGACCCTGGAGTTCCTCTCGCTTTTCCTGTGGAGAGCGCCGCTTGAGATGCGATGGGAACGTCGCGAAATCTTTTCCGACCACGCAGGGAAAGGATCAAACCTCTCGAGCTATGAGGCGGAAAGGTGGCTCCTCTGGATGTGGGCGGGACTTTCCTGCTTCCTCTCGAGTGGTTACGGGTATGTCGGGGAACTTCTTGAGTTGCAGCAAGGGTGTGAAGCACTCTTTGGAAGTTCCAGAGGTTAGGTGTGATTTGCCTGGAGACGCCTCAGCGGAAATTGGCCTCATCTCCCCTGGAGGGGAGAACCTCCTGGATTTTCTCGATTTGGGGCAGGTGCTCTCGACTTACGACGGGCACTCAGGGACCCGCTCTGGTGGCCTCAGGAAAGGCCAGTCCCCATGCGAGTTGCTCGGGGGCCTCTCAGGTTTCCTAACCGTCGATGCTCGGGCCTAAGATCTTGTGTGGAGTCAGTTCCGGAACCTGAGGATTCCTCTCCAGTGCTGACATTGATCTTGGGGTAATTCTGGAGTCTCCCCAGGGGAGTCAGTCCTCGTCTCGAGTGGGGGCATGCACGTGCGCTTTCCTCCCGAGCTGTAGCAGCAGTGTCACGCTTCCCTTCGCGTGGATCAAGGGATCTGTGGCTTTCCCTCGAGGCTTTCCCACGAGGCCTACCCACAGGGCTGTCCCTCGAGCCACCGTGGTGTCAGTCGATCCTCGGCTTTAAAGTCGAGGCAGTGCAGGGAAAACAGGTTTCCCTGGAATGGACTGAGACATCTGGGGACTCTGGGAATGGTGGCACGACTATGGAGTTCCTCTCGCCTTTCCTGTGGAGAGTGCCTCCTCTTGAGATGCGACGGGATCGCCGGAATTCTTTCCCGACAACGCAGGTAAAGGATCCCTGCTCTCGAGCTAGGAGGCGGAAACGGGGCTCCTCTGGATGTGGGCGGGAGTCTCGTGCTTCCTCTCGAGTGGAGACGGGTATGTCGGGGAACTTTTGGAGTTGCAGCAAGGGTGTGAATAACCTTTTG
>NW_017205404.1:0-5295 GCF_001704415.2 Capra hircus
CTTGCAAGGAGTAAGCATCTTTTCATTTCATGGCTGCAGTCACTATCTGCAGTGATTTTGGGAGCCCAGAAAAAATAACGTCAGCCACTGTTTCTACTGTTTCCCCATCTATTTACCAAGAAAGTGATAGTTTTCTGAATGTTGAACTTTAAGCCAATTTTTTTCATTCTCCTCTTTCACTTTCACCAAGAGGCTCTTTAGTTCTTCTTCACTTTCTGCCATAAGAGTGGTGTCATCTGCATATCTGAGGTTATTGATATTTCTCCTGGCAATCTTGAATCCAGCTTGTGCTTATTCCAGCCCAGCTTTTCTCATGATGTACTCTGCATATAAGTTATATAAGCAGGGTGGCAATATACAGCCTTGACATACTCCTTTTCCTATTTGGAACCAGTCTGTTTTTCCATGTCCAGTTCTAACTGTTGCTTCCTGACCTGCATATAGATTTCTCAAGAGGCAGGTCAGGTGGTCTGGTATTCCCATCTTTCAAAATTTTCCACAGTTTATTGTGGTCCACACAGTCAAAGGCTCTGGCATAGTCAATAAAGCAGAAATAGATGTTTTTTTGGAACTCTCTTGTATTTTCAATTATCCAACTAATGTTGGCAATTTGATCTTTGGTTCCTCTGCCTTTTATAAAACCAGCTTGAATGTCTGGAAGTTCACAGTTCACGTATTGCTGAGGCCTGGCTTGGGAATTTTAAGTATTACTTTACTAGCGTGTGAGATGAATGCAATTGTGCAGTAGTTTGAGCCTTCTTTGGCATTGCCTTTCTTTCGGATTGGAGTGAAAACTAACCTTTTCCAGTCCTGTGGCCACTGCTGAGTTTTCCAAATTCGCTGGCATATTGAGTGCAGCACTTTCACAGCATCATCTTCCAGGATTTGAAATAGCTCAACTGGAATTCCATCACCTCCATTAGCTTTTTTCGTAGTGATGCTTTCTAAGGCCCACTTGACTTCACATTCCAGGATTTCTGGTTCTAGGTGAGTGATCACACCATCGTGATTATCTGGGTCGTGAAGATCTTTTTTGTATAGTTCCTCTGTGTATTCTTGACACCTCTTCTTAATATCTCCTGCTTCTGTTAGTTCCCACCATTTCTGTTCTTTGTTGAGCCCATCTTTGCATGAAATGTTCCCTTGGTATCTCCAATTTTCTTGAAGAGATCTCTAGTCTTTCCCATTCTACTGTTTTCCTCTATTTCTTTGCATTGGTCACTGAGGAAGGCTTTCTTATCTCTCCTTGCTATTCTTTGGAACTCTGCATTCAAAATGGTATATCTTTCCTTTTCTCCTTTGCTTTTCACTTTCCACTTTTCACAGCTTTTTGTAAGGCCTCCTCAGACAGGCATTTGCTTTTTTGCATTTCTGTTTCTTGGGGAGATCTTGGTTCCTGTCTCCTGTACAATGTCATGAACCTCCATCCATAGTTCATCAGGCACTCTGTCTCTCAGATCTAGTCCCTTTCAGTTTAGTTCAGTTCAGTCACTCAGTCGTGTCCAACTCTTTGCGACCCCATGAATCGCAGCACGCCAGGCCTCCCTGTCCATCACCATCTCCCAGAGGTCACTCAGATTCCCATTCATCGAGTCAGTGATGCCATCCAGCCATCTCATCCTTTGTTATCCCCTTCTCCTCCTGCCCCAATCCTCCCAGCATCAGAGACTTTTCCAATGAGTCAACTCTTCGCATGAGGTGGCAAAGTACTGGAGCTTCAGCTTTAGCATCATTCCTTCCAAAGAAATCCCAAGGCTGATCTCCTTCAGAATGGACTGGTTGGATCTCCTTGCAGTCCAAGGGACTCTCAAGAGTCTTCTCCAACACCACAGTTCTAAAGCATCAATTCTTCGGCACTCAGTTTTCTTCACAGTCCAACTCTCACATCCATACATGACTACTGGAAAAACCATAGCCTTGACTAGACGGACCTTAGTTGGCAAAATAATGTCTCTGCTTTTGAAAATGCTATCTAGGTTGGTCATAACTTTTCTTCCAAGGAGTAAGCGTCTTTTAATTTCATGGCTGCAGTCACCATCTGCAGTGATTTTGGAGCCCCCCAAAATAAAGTCTGACACTGTTTCCACTGTTTCCCCATCTATTTCCAGGAAATGATGGGACTGGATGCCATGATCTTTGTTTTCTGAATGTTGAGCTTTAAGCCAACTTTTTCACTCTCCTCTTTCACTTTCATCAAGAGGCTTCTTCACTTTCTGCCATAAGGGTGGTGTCATCTGCATATCTGAGGTTATTGATATTTCTCCCAGTGAAATGCAAGTCAAAGTCCCACTGAGATATTACCCATACCCATTAGGATGACTGCTATCAGGAACAAAAGTGAATAAGTAGAAAAATAACAAGTTTAGTCAGGATGTAGAGAAATTGAGACCCATGGGCACTGTTGGCGTAAAGTGGTGCAACTGCTCTAAAATGCAATGTGGTAATTCCTCAAAAATTAAAATATAAAAAAATTAGAAGTATTGTCCACATTTAACACAAGCAATACTGGCTTCCCTGGTGGCTCAGCTGGTAAAGAGCTTGCCTGCCAATGCAGGAAATGCAAGAGACAGGGGTTCAATACCTGGGTTGGCAATATCCCCTGAAGAAGGAAATGGCAATCTGTTCCAGTAGCCTGGCGGGCTGTAGCCTATGGGTTTCAAAGAGTTGGATATGACTGAGAATGTATGCACAGGACAACACAACTCCTGCAATACCATTTCTGGTTATATATATATATATATATATATATATATATTATATATATATGTACTGAAAGTAGAGTCTAAAAGTGATATTTGTGCATCCATGTTCATAAAAGCATTATTTACAACTGCCAAAGGTAGAAGAAATTCAAAGTATATTGGCCAATGTATTGATAAACAAAATGTGCTACATATATACAGTGGAATATTAAATTTAAAGTATAAACTACAAAGGAGTAAATTCTAACATATGATACAATGTGAATTTATATTGCAAACATTATCCTAATTGAAATAACCCAGTTACAAAAAAGTCAGGTACTATATTTCATTTATATGAGGTATGAGAAACATCAAACTCTTAAAAATAGAAATTAAAATTGTGGTTGTCAGGAGCTAAGGGGAGGGGAAATGGGTGTTGACGTTTAATGAATATAGAAATTAAATTTTGAAAGATGAAATTTTTCTGGATATTGGTTTCACAGTAATGCAAATTTACTTAAATTTCTAAACAGTACATTTAAAAATGATTAAGATGGTAAATATGCTACATGTGTTTTATCTCAAGTTTTAAAAAGAAGAAATCTCTCAAAACAACAGCCTAACTTTTTGCCTGAAGTAACTAGAAATTGCAAATTTAGCAGAAAAAAAAAGAAAATAATAAATATAAGAAAAAGAATAAATGGAAAAGAAAATAGACACAGAGAACAGACAAAAATCACTGAAATATAGTTAGTCTTTAGAAAAGATCCACAAAATTGATAAATCTTTAGCTAATTAAATGTAAGATTTGTAGTTATGTCCAGCTTTTCTACTTTTAGTTAATTATGTTTTCTCCCTCTATTTCTTAAGTCATTCTAAGCTAACTGCTCTACAATTGTGCTGATTATTTCAGAGTCATCATTCTTTTTAACCCATTCTATTAGTATTACCCTAACACCAAAATCAGGTAGAAACAACACAAATAACAAACTACTGACCAATACTGGCTTCCCAGGTGTCACTAGTTGTATGTTCGCTTCACTATCTCCTGGAGTTGCTACAAACTCATGTCCACTGCAGTTGACAATTTTGATAAGGCGAAGAACACTGACTCTGCAGATTACTTTAGGGAAGGAATTGCCATCTTAAAAATATTGTTTCCAATTACTTGAATAGCTTTTCTTTAAATTATTTCAGCGTAATGTTATTATAGTTTCAAGTCTTCACCTCATTTATTCAATGATATCCCTAAATATTTTATTCTTTTATGCTATTGTAAGAATTAGAGTATTTCTTAGTTTCATTTTCAATGTTCATTGTCAGTGTATTGAAATACAACTGATTTATTGCATGATTATCTTATACCCTGAAACTTTATACTGATCCAGGTATTAACATTGATAGACTTTTGTGTGTATATTCCTTATGATTTCAAATATATAGTACAATGCTAATCTGTGAATAGAGATAGTTTTTACTTCTTCATTCAAAAATTAATATCTCATTTCTTTATCTTGCCTAAGTACAGTGACGCTAGAAGTTCCTGCTACAATGTCAAATTTTGTTGTTTCAGTCAGCAAGTTGTGTCCGACTCTTTGGACTCCATAGACTACAGAATGCCAGCGCTTCCCTAACCCTCAACATCTCCTGGACGATTCATTCATGTCCATTCAATTGGATGCATGCCATCCAAACATCTCATCTTCTGTTGTCTTCTTTCTTCTGCCTTTACAATGCTCGAATAGAACATGGTCAAAAGTAGGATTCCTTTAATAGCTCCTGGTTTTAGACGGAAAAACTTTTAGTTTTCAGAATTGAATGTATGTTAGCTATGTGCTTTTCATTAAAAGTCTGTTATCAAGAAAAGTTTCACTTTTTTTGGTTCTGCTAGCGTTTTTGAGTGTTTTTATTATGAAGACATGTGGATTTTGCAAATGCCTTTTTTTTGTGTGTCAATTGAGTAGATTGTGTGCTTTTTCCCTTCCTTTTATTAGTGTCAAAATATACTTTTATTTTCATATTTTGAATGACCTTAAACAATGCTGGGATAAATCTCACTTGTCATGTTCTATGATCCTTTAATATTTTGTTGCATTCCATTGTTAGGATTTTGTTTAGGAACTGTGTTGCTAATACACAGTCATTCCTTGATATCCACAGGGGATTAACCTCAGCATACCAAAACTAATCATCAGCACCAGAATTAATCGCAGGTTACCAAGATCACGAAGGCTTAAAATCTCATAGTTGGCCCTCTGAATCCATGGTCCTGCATTCATGGATTCAACCACTTGCAAATAAAGTAGTACTATAATGTTTATTGAAAAATATCTTGCATGTAAGTGGATCCATACCTGCCAGTTCAAGCCCATATTGTTCAAGGTTCATAAAGCATGTTGGCTCAGGTTGTGTGTGAGCATGTTCAGTCGCTTCAAACATGCCTGACTCTTTGCAACCTCATGAACTGTAGCCCCACCAGGCTCCTCTGTCCATCGGAATT
The DNA here is from genome assembly GCF_001704415.2 of Capra hircus. NCBI lineage: Eukaryota > Metazoa > Chordata > Mammalia > Artiodactyla > Bovidae > Capra > Capra hircus. Next base: position 5,185 of record NW_017205404.1, read on the forward strand.
CTCCAGGCAAGAATATTCTGGAGTGGATTGTCATGCCTTCCTCAAGGGATCTTCCTGACCAGGATCTAACCCACATCTCTTATGTCTCCTTCACTTGCAGAGGGTTGCTTT
>NW_017205405.1:0-5294 GCF_001704415.2 Capra hircus
GAGGAATCCGAGAGGCCCCGAGCAACTCGCATGGGGACTGGCCTTTCCTGAGGCCACCAGAGCGGGTCCCTGAGGTCCCCGTCTTAAGTCGAGAGCACCTGCCGCAACTCGAGAAAATCCAGGAGGTTCTCCCCCTCCAGCGAGATGAGGCCCATTTCCGCTGAGGCGTCTCGAGGCTAATCACACCTAACCATCTAACTTCCAAAGGGTCCTTCACACCCTTGCTGCAACAAAGAAGTTCCCCGACATACCCGTCTCCACTCGAGAGGAAGCACGAGAGTCCCGCCCACATCCAGAGGAGCCCCGTTTCCGTCTCCTATCTCGAGAGGAGGATCCTTTCCCTGCGTGTTCGGTCAAGAATTCCCAGCGTTTCCCGTCGCATCTCAAGAGGAGGCGCTCTCCACAGGAAAGGAGAGAGGAACTCCAGGGTCCTACCACATTCCCAGAGTCCCCCAGATTTCTCAGTCCATTCCAGGGAAACCTGTTTTCCCAGCACAGCCTCCACTTTCAAGCGAGGATCGACTCACACCACGGTTGAACGTGGGACAGATCTATGGGGGAAGCCTCGTGGAAAGCCTCGTTGGAAACCCTCGAGGGAAAAGCCGCAGGTCCCTTGATCCTCGAGGAAGGAGTGCGACCCTGCTGCTACAGCTTGGAAGGAAAGCGCACATGCATGCCCCACTCGAGACGAGGACTGACTCCCCTGGGAGACTCCAGAAGTACCCCAAGATCCATGTCAGCACTGGAGAGGAATCCTCAGGATCCGACACAGACCCACACAAGGTCCCAGGGCCCGGCATCGACGGGAGAGGAATCCCGAGAGGCCCCGTGCAACTGCATGGGGACTGGCCTTTCCTGAGGCCACCAGAGCGGGTCCCTGAGGTCCCAGTCGTAAGTCGAGAACACCTGCCGCAACTCGAGAAAATCCATTAGGTTCTTCCCACCAGGCGAGATGAGGCCCTTTTCCGATGAGGCTCCTCGAGGCTAATCACACCTAACGCTGGAATTTCCCAAGGGTCCTTCACACCCTTGCTGCAACTCAAGAAGTTCCCCGTCATACCCGACTCCACTCGAGAAGAAGGACGAGAGTCCGCCCACATACAGAGGAGCCCTTTTCCGCCTCATAGCTCTAGAGGAGGATCCTTCCCTGCGTGGTCGGAAAGTATTCCCGGAGTTTCCGTCGCATCTCAAGAGGAGGCGCTCTCCACTTGAAACGGGAGAGGAACTCCAGGTTCGTGCCACCGTTCCCACACTCCCCGAGATGTCTCATTCCATTCCACGGAAAAACTTTTTTCCCTGCACTGCCTCGACTTTCATTCTGAGGATCGACTCACACCACGGTGGCATGTGGACAACCCTGTGGGACAGCCTCGGGAAAGTCTCCTGAGAAAGCCTCGAGTGAAAGCCACAGATCCCATGATCCACGCGAAGGGAAGCGTGACACTGCTGCTACAGCTCGGGAGGAAAACCCACTGCATATCCCCACTCGCGAAGAGGAATGACTCCCCTGGGAGACTCCAGAGGTACCAAGATCCATGTCAGCACTGGAGAGAATCCTCAGGATCCGGCGCAGACTCCACACAAGGTCCCAGGGCCTGGCATCGACGGAGAGGAATCCGAGAGGCCCCCGTGCAACTGCATGGGGACTGGCCTTTCCTGAGGCCACCAGAGCGGGTCCCTGAGGTCCCAGTCGTAAGTCGAGAGCACCTGCCGCAACTCGAAAAATCCAGGAGGTTCTCCCCTCCAGGCGAGATGAGGCCCGTTTCTGCTGAGGCGTCTCGAGGCTAATCACACCTAACCTCTCGAACTTCCAAAGGTCCTTCACACCCTTGCTGCAACTCAAGAAGTTCCCCGACATACCCGTCTCCACTCGAGAGGAAGCACGAAGTCCCGCCCAAATCCAGAGCAGCCCCGTTTCCGCCTCATACCTCGAGCGGAGGGATCCTTTCCCTGCGTGGTCGGGAAGAATTCCCGGCGTTCCCGTCGCATCTCAAAAGAGGAGGCGCTCTCCACCGGAAAGGCGAGAGGAACTCCAGGGTCTTGCCACCATTCCCAGAGTCCCCAGATGTCTCAGTCCATTCCAGAGAAACCTGTTTTCCCTGCACTGCGTCGACTTTCAAGCCGAGGATCGACTCACACACACGGTGGCACGTGGGACCGCCCTGTGGAAAGCCTCGTGGAAAAGCCTCTTGGGAAAGCGTCGAGGGAAAGCCACAGATCCCTTGATCCACGCGAAGGGAAGCACGACACTGCTGCTACAGCTCGGGAGGAAAGCGCACGTGCATGCCCCCACTCGAGACGAGGACTGACTCCCCTGGGGAGACTCGAGAAATACCCCAAGATCCATGTCAGCACTGGAGAGGAATTCTCAGGTTCCGGCACTGACTCCACACAAGGTCTTAGGCCCCAGCATCGACGGAGAGGAATCCGAGAGGCCCCCGAGCAACTTGCACGGGGACTGGCCTTTCCTGAGGCCACCAGAGCGGGTCCCTGAAGTCCCCGTCGAAAGTCGAGAGCACCTGCCGCAACTCGACAAAATCCAGGAGGTTCTACCCTCCAGGCGAGATGAGGCCCATTTCCGCAGAGGCGCCTCGAGGCTAATCACACCTAACCTCTGGAACTTCCAAAGGGTTCTTCACATCCTTGCTGCAACTCAAGAAGTTCCCTGACATACCCGTCTCCACTTGAGAGGAAGCACGAGAGTCCGCCCACATCCAGAGGAGCCCCCGTTTCCGCCTCCTAGCCTGAGATGAGGGATTCTTTCCCTGCGTGTTCGGGAAAGAATTCCCGGCGTTCCCGTCGCATCTCAAGAGGAGGCGCTCTCCACAGGAAAGCGAGAGGAACTCCAGGGTCGTGCCACCATTCCCAGAGACAACCAGATGTCTCAGTCCATTCCAGGGAAAACCTGTTTTCCCTGCACTGCCTCGACTTTCAAGCCGAGGATCGACTCAAACCACGGTGGCACGTGGCAAAGCCCTGTGTGAAAGCCTCGTCGGAAAGCCCCTGATCCCTTGATCCACGCGAAGGGAAGTATGACATTGCTGCTACAGTTCGGAGGAAAGCGCACGTGCATGCCCCACTCGAGACGAGGACTGACTCCCCTGGGGAGACTCCAGAATTACCCCAAGTCCATGTCAGCACTGAAGAGGAATCCTCAGGTTCCGGCACTGACTCCACACAACGTCTTAGGCCCCGGCATCGACGGGGAGAGGAATCCTGACAGGCCCCGTTAACTCGCAAGGAAATGGCCTTTCCTGAAGCCACCAGAGCGGGTCCCTGAGGTCCCGGTCATAAGTCGAGAGCACCTGCCACAACTCGATCAACTCCAGGAGGTTCTACCCTCCAGGCGAGATCAGGCCCATTTCCGCTGAGGCGTCCTGAGGCTTATCACACCTGTACACTGGAAGTTCCGAAGGGTCCTCCACACCGTTGCTGCATCTCAAGAAGTTCCCCGACATACCCGTCTCCACTCGAGAGAAGCACGAGAGTCCCGACCGTATCCAGAGGAGCCCAGTTTCCACCTCCTAGCTCGAGAAGAGATCCTTTCCCTGCGTGCTCGGGAAAGAATTCCCGGCGTTCCCGTCGCTTCTCAAGAGAAGGCACTCTCCACAGGAAAGGCGAGAGGAACTCCAGGGTCGTGCCACCATTCGCAGAGTCCCCCAGATGTCTCAGTTCATTCCAGGAAAACCTGTTTTCCTGCACTGTTTTGACTTTCAAGGCGAGGATCAAATCACACCACGGTGGCACGAGGACAGCCCTGTGGGAAAGCCTCGTGGGAAAGCTCGAGGAAAGCCACAGATCCCTTGATCCAAGCATAGGGAAGCGTGACACTGCTGCTTCAGCTCAGGAGGAAAGCGCACGTGCATGCCCCCACTTGAGACGAGGACTGACTCCCCTGGGGAGACTCCAGAAGTACCCCAAGATCCATGTCAGCACTGGAGAGGAATCCTCAGATACCGCACCGACTCCACACAAGGTCTGAGGCCCTGACATTGACGGGAGACGAATCCCGAGAGGCCCCGTGCAACTCACATGGGGACTGGCCTTTCCAGAGACTACCAAGGGGTCCCTGCGGTCCCCGTCGTAAGTCGAGAGCACCTGCCGCAACTCGAGAAAATCCAGAAGGTTCTCCCATCCAGGCGAGATGAGGCCCATTTTCGCTGAGGCGTCTCGAGGCTAATCACACCTAACCTCTGAACTTACAAAGGGTCCTTCACACCCTTGCTGCAACTCAAGAAGTTCCCCGACATACCCGTCTCCACTCGAGAGGAAGCACGAGAGTCCCGCCCACATCCAGAGGAGCCCCGTTTCCGCCTCCCTAGCTCGAGAGGAGGGATCCTTTCCCTGCGTGGTCGGGAAATAATTCCCAGCATTTCCGTCGCATCTCAAGAGGAGGCTCTCTGAACAGGAAAGGCGAGAGGAACTCCACGGTCGTGCCACCATTCCCAGAGTCCCCCAGATGTCTCCGTCCATTCCAGGGAAACCTGTTTCCCAGCACTGCGTCGACTTTCAAGCTGAGGATCGACTCACACCACGGTGGCACGTGGACAGCCCTGTGGGAAAGCCTCGTGGGAAAGCCTCGTGGGAAAGCCTCGAGGGAAAGCACAGATCCCTTGATCCACACGAAGGAAAGCGCGACACTGCTGCTACACCTCGGAGGAGAGCACACGTGAATTCTCCACTCGAGAGGAGGACGACTCCCCTGGGGAGACTCCAGAAGTACCCCAAGATCCATGTCAGCACTGGAGAGCAATCCTCAGGTTCCGGCACCGATTCCACACAAGGTCTTAGGCCCGGCATCGACGGGAGAGGAATCCCGAGAGGCCCCCGAGCAACTCGCATGGGACTGGCCTTTCCTGAGGCCACCAGAGCGGGTCCCTGAGGTCCCCGTCGTAAGTCGAGAGCACCTGCCTCAACTCGAGAAAATCATTAGGTTCTCCCCTCCAGGCAGATGAGGCCCATTTCCGCTTAGGCGTCTCGAGTCTAATCACTTCTAATATCTGGAAATTCCAAATGGTCATTCACACAATTGCTGCAACTCAAGAAGTTCCCCGACATACCCGTCTCCACTTGAGAGGAAGCACGAGAGTCCCGCCACATCCAGAAGAGCCCGTTTCCGCCTCCTACCTCGAGAGGAGGATCCTTTCCCTCTGTTCTGGAAAGAATTCCCGGCATTTCCATCGCATCTAAAGAGGAGCGCTCTCCACAAGGAAAGGTGAGAGAACTCCAGGGTCGTGCCACCATTCCCAGAGTCCCCAGATGCCTCAGTTCATTTCAGGAAACCTCTTTTTCCC
>NW_017205406.1:0-5293 GCF_001704415.2 Capra hircus
GGATCCTTTCCCACCGTGGTCGGGAAAATATTCCCGGCGTTCCCGTGCATCTCAAGACGAGGCGCTCTCCACAGGAAAGGCGAGAGGGAACTCCAGGGTCGTGCCACCATTCCCAGAGGCCGCTGGATGTCTCAGTCCATTAGAGGGAAAACTTTTTTCCCTGCACTGCCTCGACTTTCAAAGCCGAGGATCGACTCACACCACGGTGGCAAGTGGGACAGCCCTGTGGGAAAGCCTCGTGGGAAAGCCTTGAGGGAAAGACACAGATCCCTTGATCCACGCGAAGGGAAGCGCGACACTGCTGCTACAGCTCGGGAGGAAAGCGCACGTGCATGCCCCCACTCGAGACGAGGACTGACTCCCCTGGGGAGACTCCAGAAGTACCCCAAGATCCATGTCAGCACTGGAGAGGAATCCTCAGGTTCCCCACCGACTCCACACAAGGTCTTAGGCCCGGCATCGACGGGAGAGGAATCCCGAGAGGCCCCCGAGCAACTCGCATGCGGACTGGCCTTTCCTGAGGCACCAGAGCGGGTCCCTGAGGTCCCCGTCGTAAGTCGAGAGCACCTTCCGCAACTCGAGAAAATCCAGGAGGTTTTCCCCTCCAGGCGAGATGAGGCCCATTTCCGCTGAGGCGTCTCGAGGCTAATCACACTAACCTCTGGAACTTCCAAAGGGTCATTCACACCCTTGCTGCAACTCAAGAAGTTCCCCGACATACCCGTCTCCACTTGAGAGGAAGCACGAGAGTCCCGCTCACATCCAGAGGAGCCCCGTTTCCGCCTCCTAGCTCGAGAGGAGGGATCCTTTCCTTGCGTGGTCGAGAAAGATTTCCCGGCGTTCCCGACGCATCTCAAGAGGGTCGCGCTCTCCAGAGGAAATCGAGAGGAACTCCATGGTTCGTGCCACCAATCCCAGACTCCCCCAGATGTCTCAGTCCATTCCAGGAGACCTGTTTCCCTGCACTGCCTCGACTTTCAAGCGAGGATCGACTAACACCACGGTGGCACGTGGGACAGCCCTGTGGGAAAGCCTCGTGGGAAAGCCTTGTTGGAAAGCCTCGTGGAAAGCCTCGAGGGAAAGCCACTGATCCCTTGATCCACGCGACTGGAGCATGACACTGCTGCTAGAGCTAGGGAGGAAAGCGCAGGTGCATGCCCCCACTCGAGACGAGGACTGACTCCCCTGGGGAGACTCCAGAAGTACCCCAAGATCCATGTCAGCACTGCAGAGGAAACCTCAGGTTCCGGCACTGACTCCACACAAGGTCTTAGGCCCCGGCATCGACGGGAGAGGAATCCCGAGAGGCCCCGAGCAATTCGCATGGGGAGTGGCCTTTTCTGAGGCCCCCAGAGCGGGTCGTTGAGGTCCCCGTCGTAAGTCGAGAGCAACTACCCTATCTCGAGAAAATCCAGGAGGTTCTCCCCTCCAGGCGAGATGAGGCCCATTTTGCTGAGGCGTCTCGAGGCTAATCACACCTAATCTCTGGAACTTCCAAACGGGCTTCACACCCTGCTGCAACTCAAGATGTTCCCCTACATACCGTTTCCACTCGAGAGGAAGCACGAGAGTCCCGCCCACATCCAGAGGAGCCCCGTTTTCTGCCTACTAGCTCGAGAGGAGGGATCCTTTCCCTGCGTCATCGGGAAAGAAATCCCGGCGTTCCCGTCGCATCTCAAGAGGAGGCGCTCTCCACAGGAAAGGCGAGAGGAACTCCAGGGTCGTGCCACCTTTCCCAGAGTTCCCCAGATGTCTCAGTCCATTCCAGGGATACCTGTTTTCCCTGCACTGATCGACATTCAAGCCGAGGATCGACTCACATCACGGTGGCACGTGGGACAATCATGTGGGAAAGCCTCATGGAAAAGCCTCGTGTGAAAGCTTCCAGGGAAAGCCACAGATCCCTTGATCCACGCGAAGGGAACGTGACACTGCTGCTACAGCTCGGAGGAAAGCGCACGTGCATGCCCCCACTCGGGACGAGGACTGACTCCCCTGCGGAGACTCCAGAAGAACCCCAAGGTCCATGTCAGCACTGGAGAGGAATCCTCAGGTTCCGGCACCGACTCCACACAAGGTCTTAGGCCCCGGCATCGACGGGGGAGAGAAATCCCGAAAGGCCCGAGCAACTCGCATGGGGACTGGCCTTTCCTGAGGCCACCAGAGGGGGTCCCTGTGGTCCCCGTCGTAAGTCGAGAGCACCTGCCGCAACTCGAGAAAATCCAGGAGGTTGTCCCCTCCAGGCGAGATGAGGCCCATTTCCGCTGAGGCGACTGGAAGCTAATCACCCCTAATCTCTGGAACTTCCAAAGGGTCCTTCACAGCCTTGCTGCAACTCAAGAAGTTCCCCGACATACCCGTCTCCACTCAAGAGGAAGCACGAGAGTCCCGCCCACATCCAGAGGGGCCCCGTTTCCGCCTCCTAGCTCGAGAGGAGGGATCCTTTCCTTTCGTGGTCGGCAAAGAATTCCCGGCGTTCCCGTCGCATCTCAGGAGGAGGCGCTCTCCACAGGAAAGGCGAGAGGAATCCAGGTCGTGCCACCATTCCCAGAGTCCCCAAGATGTCTCAGTCCATTCCAGGGAAACCTGTTTTCCCTGCACTGCCTCGACATTCAAGCCGAGGATCGACTCACACCGCGATGGCAGGTTGGACAGCCCTGTGGGAAACCTCGTGGGAAAGCCTCGTGTGAAAGCCTCGAGGGAAAGCCACAGATCCCTTGATCCACGCGTAGGGAAGCGTGACACTGCTGCTACAGCTCGGGAGGAAAGCGCACGTGCATGCCCCTACTCGAGACGAGGACTGACTCCCCTGGGGAGACTCCAGAAGTACCCCAAGATCCATGTTAGCACTGGAGAGGAATCCTCAGGTTCCGGCACCGACTCCACACAAGCTATTAGGCCCTGGCATCGACGGGAGAGGAATCCCGAGAGGCCCCCGAGCAACTCGCATGGGGACTGGCCTTTCCTGAGGCCACCAGAGCGGGTCCCTGAGGTCCCCGTCGTAAGTCGAGGCACCTGCCGCAACTCGAGAAAATCCAGGAGGTTCTCCCCTCCAGGCGAGATGAGGCCCATTTCGGCTGAGGCGTCTCGAGGCTAATCACATCTAACATCTGGAACTTCCAAAGGGTCCTTCACACCCTTGCTGCAACTCAAGAAGTTCCCCGACATACCCGTCTCCACTCGAGAGGAAGCACCAGAGTCCCGCCCACATCCAAGGAGCCCCGTTTCCGCCTCCTAGCTCGAGAGGAGGGATCCTTTCCACCGTGGTCGGAAAATATTCCGCCGTTCCCGTTGCATCTCAAGAGGAGGCGCTCTCCACAGGAAAGGCGAGAGGAACTCCAGGGTCGTGCCACCATTCCCAGAGGCCGCTGGATGTCTCAGTCAATTAGAGGGAAACTTTTTCCCTGCACTGCCTCGACTTTCAAGCGAGGATCGACTCACACCACAGTGGCACGTGGGAAAGCCCTGTGGGAAGCCTCGTGGGAAAGCGTCATGGGAAAGTCTAGAGGGAAAGCCACAAATCCCTTGATCCACGAAAAGGGAAGCATGACACTGCTGCTACAGCTCGGGAGGAAATCGGACTTGCATGCCCCCTCTCGAGACAAGGACTGACTCCCCTGGGAGACTCCAGAAGTAGCACAAGATCCATGTCGGCACTGGAGAGGAATCCTCAGGTTCCGTCACTGAGTCCACACAAGGTCTTAGGCCCCAGCATCGACGGGAGAGGAATCCCGAGAGGCCCGGGAGAAACTCGCATGGGGACTCGCCTTTCCTGAGGCCACCAGAGCGGGTCCCTGAGGCCCTCGTCGTAAGTCGAGAGCACCTGCCGCAAGTCGAGAAAATCCAGGAGGTTCTCCCTCCAGGCGAGATGAGGCCCATTTCGGCTGAGACAACTAGGGGTAATCAGACTTAAACTCTGGAACTTCCAAAGGGTCCTTCACACCCTTGCTGCAACTCAAGAAGTACCCGACATACCTGTCTCCACTCAAGAGGAATCCGAGCGTCCCGTCCGTATCCAGAGTGGCCCCGTTTCCGCCTGCTAGCATGAGAGGAGTGATCCTTTCCCTGCGTGGTCCTGAAAGAATTCCTAGCGTTCCCGTCTCATCTCAAGAGGAGGCGCTCTCCACAGTAAAGGCGAGAGGAACTCCAGTATCAGGCCCCATTCCCAGAGTCCCCCAGATGTCTCAGTCCATTCCAAGGAAACCTGTTTTCCCTGCACTGCCTCCACTTTCAAGTCGAGGATCGACTCACACCGGATGGCAGGTTGGACAGCCCTGTGGGAAAGCCTCGTGGGAAAGCCTCGTGGGAAAGCCTCGAGGGAAAGCCACAGATCCCTTGATCCACGCGTAGGGAAGCGTGACACTGCTGCTACAGCTCGGAGGAAAGCGCACGTGCATGCCCCCACTCGAGACGAGGACTGACTCCCCTGGGGAGACTCCAGAAGTACCCCAAGATCCATGTTAGCACTGGAGAGGAATCCTCAGGTTCCGGCACCGACTCCACACAAAGCTATTAGGCCCCGGAATCGATGGGAGAGGAATCCCGAGAGGCCCCGAGCAACTCGCATGGGGACTGGCCTTTCCTGAGGCCACCAGAGCGGGTCCCTGAGGTCCCCGTCGTAAGTCGAGCACCTGCCCCGCAACTCGAGAAAATCCAGGAGGTTCTCCCCTCCAGGCGAGATGAGGCCCATTTTCTGCTGAGGCGTCTCGAGGCTAATCACACCTAATCTCTGGAACTTCCAAAAAGGTGCTTCACACTCTGGCTGCAACTCAAGATGTTCCCCTACATACCGTTTCCACTCGAGAGGAAGCACGAGAGTCCCGCCCACATCCAGAGGAGCCCCGTTTCTGCCTACTAGCTCGAGAGGAGGGATCCTTTCCCTGCGTCATCGGGAAAGAAATCCCGGCGTTCCCGTCGCATCTCAAGAGGAGGAGCTCTCCACAGGAAAGGCGAGAGGAACTCCAGGGTCGTGCCACCTTTCCAGAGTCCCCAAGATGTCTCAGTCCATTCCAGGGGAAACCTGTTTTCCCTGCACTGCCTCGACATTCAAGCCGAGGATCGACTCACACCGCGATGGCAGTTGGACAGCCCTGTGGAAAGCCTGTGGGAAAGCCTCGGGGAAAGCCTCGAGAAAGCCACAGATCCCTTGATCCACGCGTAGGGAAGCGTGACACTGCTGCTACAGCTCGGGAGGAAAGCGCACGTGCATGCCCCCACTCGAGACGAGGACTGACTCCCCTGGGGAGACTCCAGAAGTACCCAAGATCCATGTTAGCACTGGAGAGGAATCCTC
>NW_017205407.1:0-5293 GCF_001704415.2 Capra hircus
GAGCTGCTCTGCCGGGGCTAGCCTTGCCCAGACTTGCCTTGCTTTTAGGCTGCCTCTCCAGGAAGGAGCAGGCCAGCAGGAGCCTGGGAGTCGCCACTGGCGCCTTCTTGCCTCAGCTCCAATCCTGCCTTGCCTTTGCACTTAGGTCCCAAGCGTCCTTGAGGGAGGGCTTAGGGGCTGGTGGGTTGCACACTGCCAAGGGCTCCAGCAGTGAAAGCTCTGTCAGAGGGAAGCGAAGGGCAACAGCAGGGCTCCTTCAGCGGTTGCTTGGCCGCCCAGACAAAGCTCCGCACGGAGAGCACCAGGTTCCAAGGGCCCCTGGCTGGTTTTGCATCCCCACACTCCCAGAGGCTGACTCCGTGGGTGCCTAGAAAGTGTGTGAGAGACGTAGGTTCCCTAGCACTCTCCTCCCCAGCAGAGACATGTGCAGGTGGTTGGGCGCCTGATCCTGCGTGTCCGGCTTCCCGCCCCACAGCCCAACTCAGGGGAAGCAGCCCTGAGGCAAGACCTGCTGGAGGAGCCCTGCGCGCCCGCATGATAGGGAGTGCACAGCCAGCAGGGAAGCGAGCCTCCTCGGGGGGGAAGAGGAAGCAGCCCAGCCCCATCAAGCTGAAAGCACTGCTTGAAAGGAGCCAAGTGCCTCGAGTACGGCAGCGCTCTAACTCTGCTCAGAGGCCCGATCTGGTAGAGTTCCTGGCGCCAAGATGCTCTGCCATAGGCAAGCTTGCCCAGATGGCCTTGCATTTAGGCTCCCTCCCCAGGAAGGAGCAGGCACCAGGAGCCTGGGAGACGCCACTGGCACCTTCCTTGCCTCAGCTCCAATCCTGCCTTGCCTTTGCACTTATGACCCAGTCCTCCTAAAGGAGGGCTTAGGGGATGGTGGGTTGCACACTGCCAAGGGCTCCAGCAGTGAGAGCTCTGTCAGAGGGAAGGGAAGGGCAACTGCAGGGCTCCTCCTGCGGTTGCTTGGCCGCCCAGATTCAGCGCCGCACGGAGAGCACCAGGCTCCACGGGCCCCTGGCTGGGGTCTTCAGCCCCGGACACCCGGAGGTTGATTCCGTGGGCGCCCGGAAAGTGTATGACAGACGTAGGTTCCCTAGCACTCTCCTCCCCAGCAGAGACATGTGCAGGAGTTTGGGGCCTGATCCTGCGTGTCTGGGTTCCTGCCCACAGCTCCAACTCAGGGGAAGCAGCCCCTGAGGCAAGACCTGCTGGAGGAGCCCTGCGCCACCGCCTGATAGGCGAGGGCACAGCCAGCAGGGAAGCGAGCCTCCTCGGGGGAAGAGGAGGCAGCCCAGCCCCGTCAAGTTGAAAGCCCTTCTTGAACGGAGCTACGTGTGCCTCCAATACGGCAGAGCTCTAGCTCTGTCAGAGCCCCGATCTGGCAGAGTTCCCGGCGCGAGGCTGCTCGGCCGGGGGCGAGCCTTGCCCAGACTTGCCTTGCTTTTAGGCTCCCTCCCCAGGAAGGAGCTGGCTGCCCGAGCCTGAGAGACACCACTGGTGCCTTCCTTGCCTCAGCTCCAATCCTGCCTTGTCTTTGCACATAGGTGCCAGGCGTGGTTGGGAAGGGCTTAGGGGGTGGTGGGTTGCACACTGCCAAGGGCTTCAGCAGTGAGAGCTCTGTCAGAGGGAAGGGAAGGGCAACTGCAGGGCTCCTCCAGCGGTTTCTAGGCCGCCTAGAATCAGCGCCGCACCGAGAGCACCAGGCTCCCAGGGCCCCTGACTGGGGTTTTCAGCCCTGCACACAAGGAGGCTGATTCCTTGAGCGCCCAGAAAGTGTATGACAGAGGTAGGTTCCCTAGCACTCTCCTCCCCAGCAGAGACATGTGCAGGTGGTTGGGGCCTGATCCTGCGTGTCTGGGTTCCCGCCCACAGCCCCAACTCAGGGGAAGCAGCCCCTGAGGCAAGACCTGCTGGAGGAGCCCTGAGCCCCCGCCTGATAGGCGAGTGCACAGCCAGCATGGAAGCGAGCCTCCTCGGGGGAAGAGGAGGCAGCCCTGCCCCGTCAAGCTGAAAGCCCTGCTTGCTCACAGCCAAGTGCGCCTCCAATAAGGCAGAGCTCTGTCTCTGCTTAGAGGCCCGATCTGTCAGGGTTCCTGATGCGTGGCTGCTCTTATGTGCGCGAGCCTTGCCCAGACTTGCCCTGCTTTTAGGCTCCCTCCCCTGGACGAAGCAGGCAGCTCGAGTCTGGGAGATGCCACTCGCGCCTTTCTGTCTTCACCTCTGCTCCTGCCTTTCCTTTGTACTTAGGTTCCAAGAGTCCTTGGGGAGGGCTTTGGGGCTGGTTGGTTGCCCACTGCCAAGGGCTCCAGCAGTGAAAGCTCTGTCAGAGGGAAGCGAAGGGCAACAGCAGGGCTCCTTCAGCGGTTCCTTGGCCGCCCAGACAAAGCTCCGCACGGAGAGCACCAGGTTCCAAAGGCCCCTGGCTGGGTTTTGCATCCCCACACTCCCAGAGGCTGACTCCGTGGGTGCCTAGAAAGTGTGTGAGAGACGTAGGTTCCCTAGCACTCTCCTCCCCAGCAGAGACATGTGCAGGTGGTTGGGGCCTGATCCTGCGTGTCTGGGTTCCCGCCCACAGCCCCAACTCAGGGGAAGCAGCCCCTGAGGCAAGACCTGCTGGAGGAGCCCTGCGCGCCCGCCTGATAGGCGAGAGCACAGCCAGCAGTGTAGCGAGCCTCCTCGGGAGAAGAGGAGGCAGCCGAGCCCAGTCAAGAGGAAAGCCCTGCTTGCACGGAGCTAAGTGCGCCTCCAGTACGGCAGAGCTCTAGCTCTGCTCAGAGCCCCGATCTGGCAGAGTTTCTGGCGCGAGGCTGCTCGGCCGGGGGGCTCGCCTTGCCCAAACTTGCCTTGCTTTTAGGCTCCCTCCCCAGGAAGGAGCTGTCTGAGCGAGCCTGGGAGACGCCACTGGTGCCTTCCTTGCCTCAGCTCCAATCCTGCCTTGCCTTTGCACATAGGTGCCAGGCGTCGTTGGGGAGGGCTTAGGGGGTGGTGGGTTTGCACACTGCCAAGGGCTTCAGCAGTGAGAGCTCTGTCAGAGGGAATGGAAGGGCAACTGCAGGGCTCCTCCAGCGGTTGCTTGGCCGCCCAGACTTAGTGCAGCACGAAGAGTACCAGTCTCCCAGGGCCCCCTGACTGGTGTCTGCCGCCCCGCACACCCAGAGGCTGGACTCTGCGGGCGCCCAGAAGCTGCCTCACACACGTAGGTTCCCTAGCACTCTCCTCCCCAGCAGAGACATGTGTTTGGGAGGGCTTAGGGTTCTCTGAGTTCCACACTTCCAAGGGCTCCAGCACTGAGAGCTCTGTCGACGGGAAGGGAAGGGCATCTGCAGTGCTCCTTCAGCTGTTGCTTGGCTGTCCAGACTCAGCGCCACATTGAGAGCCCACATGCACCCAGTGCCCCCTGGGGGTGGTGTCTGCAGCCAGCAGCCTGTGACTCACTTTTGGTCTCCCATCATTTGCCTGAAAGACACAGGTTCCCTAATGCTCTTCTCCCCAGCAGAGCTGTGCAGCAGGTTGTTGGGGCCTGCCCCTGCGTGTCTGGGTTCCCGCCCACAACCCCAGCTCAGGGGAAGTAACCCCTGAGCCAAGACCTGCAGAGGCGAGGTATGGCTCCGCCTGGAAGCGAGTGCCACAGCACAAGTGGAAGGGAGCCTCCTCCGGGGAAGAGGAGGCAGCCCAGTCGCGTGCTGCTGCAAGCCTTGCTGGGGGTGGAGCCGAGTGCGCCTCCAGTATGGCAGAGCTCCAGCTCCACTGAGAGCCCTGATCTGGCCAGAGTTCCTTGCGCGAGGCTGCTCTGCCTGGGGGCGAGCCTTGCCCAGACCTGCCTGGCTTCTAGACTTCCTGCCCAGGAAGGAGCAGCTGCACGAGGTTGGGAGACGCCACTGGCACCTTCCTGGCCTCAGCTCTGCTCCTGCCTTGCCTTTGCACCTAGGCCCCAGGCGTTCTTGTGGTGGCTTAGGGGCGGTGGCTTCCACACTGCCAAGGGCTCCAACAGTGAGAGCTCTGTTCCAGGGAAGTGAAGGGTATATTTGGAGTGCAATCGTTTTATCAGATGTGAGACCCACACCTTCACCCTGAACCCTCACCCCGAGCCCTTACCCTCGCCCTCACCACACCCTCACCCTCACCTTGAAGCCTTACCCTCACCCTCACCCCTAACCCTAACCCTCACGCCTCACCCCTCACCCTAACAAGTTTTGGGCGGCTGTTCTGCACACTGTAACCTTAACCCTTCCCTCACCGACACCCTATCCACATCCTAACCCTAACCCACTTCATAGTCACGCCCTCAACCCTATACTTACCCTTGAAGTACGTACCTGCATCATCTTCGTTTTGGGACACTTCCCATGCATAACAAAAAGACAAGGTTGGAATGTTTCAAACATCGATCCAAGACCCATTATCCACATAAAAGGGATATAAATACTCTGATCACATCATTTAAATCTCTTGCATCACCAAAATACCTCTCCACCACGTATCCAATCGCCATTGATGGATCACATCTATCTCATACATTTTATAACTTAGCAATCAGATACGCACCCGTAATCTGGGTAATTATATACACAGGATATATTGATACCATAAATATTTCAACAAATTCCACTTTCTACGATGAGTTCAATCTTCACAAAAAAGTAGGATGAACGGCACCTGTTTCCACTAGGATCCATAGCATTGCACAAAGTGACAGTGAGCGTGAAAATCTTAATGATGACCACCGGAAAGAAGGTCAGCACGGCTGATATCACAGATTTTTCAGTGTTCCAATACGACTTCTACCCAAATCCATAAAGAAAGACATACGCATAGGAAACTACAAATTGAAAGCAAGTCTATTGAGATAAATATTGGACATCAATTGTATGAATCTTTAAGGCCATAACTGCAGACATTCTTCAGACATTCTTTCAAATTCATAGAATGACAACAAAGTATGGCTACGTACAATCCATTCGGTTTTATAAACCACTCATGAGTAACCTCACAAGCCATTGAAAACCAGATGACACTTTCAAATAGCTTTGATCTACAAACAAGGCTGTAAGACAGAAAGTTAAAATCGAAAAATACATGAACTAAATCCTCAATAGATATGAAAACATGCCATGGTAGTGAAGCAATTCACATTAGTTATTAGGGCTTTCATGCACAGACTCATCTCCGATCGATGTGATCTCAATTCATATTTGGCAAAAAATACGAAAGCTGATCTTAACAGTCATATTAGTTTTCTTTTGTACCCCTAAAAGAAAAATGAACATGAAAAACTAATTAAACTTTGACT
>NW_017205408.1:0-5293 GCF_001704415.2 Capra hircus
ACCCTTTGGAAGTACAGATGTTAGATGTGATTAGCCCTCGAGACGCCTCAGCGGAAAATGGGCCTCATCTCGCCTGGAGGGGAGAACCTCCTGCATTTCCTCGAGTTGCGGCAGGTGCTCTCGACTTACAACAGGGACCTCAGGTACCCAGCTCTGGTGGCCTCAGGAAAGGCCAGTCCCCATTCGAGTTGCTCGGGGCCTCTCGGGATTCCTCTCCAGTCGATGCCGGGGCCTAAGACCTTGTGTGGTCGGTGCCGGAACCTGAGGATTCCTCTCCAGTGCTGACATGGTTTGGGGTACTCCTGGAGTCTCCCCAGGGGAGTCAGTCCTCGTCTCGAGTGATGGCATGCACGTGCACTTTCCTCCCGAGCTGTAGGAGCAGTGTGGCGCTTCCCTTCGAGGTGGATCAAGGGATCTGTGGCTTTCCCTCGAGGCTTTCCCACGAGGCTTTCCCACGAGGCTTTCCTACAGGGCTGTCCACGTGCCACCGTGGTGTGAAGTCGATCCTCGGCTTCAAAGTC
This sequence comes from Capra hircus, assembly GCF_001704415.2. Taxonomy (NCBI): domain Eukaryota; kingdom Metazoa; phylum Chordata; class Mammalia; order Artiodactyla; family Bovidae; genus Capra; species Capra hircus. Next base: position 522 of record NW_017205408.1, read on the forward strand.
GAGGCAGTGCAGGGAAAATAGTTTTCCCTGGAATGGACTGAGACATCTGGGGGACTCTGGGAATGGTGGCACGACCCTGGAGTTCCTCTCGCCTTTCCTTTGGAGAGCGCCTCCTCTTGAGATGCGACGGGAACGCGGGGAATTCTTTCCCCACCTCGCAGGGAAAGGATCCCACCTCTCGAGCTAGGAGGCGGAAACCGGGGCTCCTCTGGATGTGGCCGGGACTCTCGTGCTTCCTCTCGAGTGGGAGACGGGTATGTCGGGGAACTTTTTGAGTTGCAGCAAGGGGTGTGAAGGACCCTTTGGAAGTTGCAGATGTTAGATGTGATTAGCCTCCAGACGCCTCAGCGGAAATGGGCCTCATCTCGCCTGGAGGGAGAACCTCCTGCATTTTCTCGAGTTGCGGCAGGTGCTCTCGACTTACAACAGGGACCTCAGGGACCCGCTCTGGTGGCCTCTGGAAAGGCCAGTCCGCCTGCGAGTTGCTCGGGGGACTCTCGGGATTCCTCTCCCGTCGATGCCGGGGCCTAAGACCTTGTGTGGAGTCGGTGCCGGAACCTGAGGATTCCTCTCCAGTGCTGACATGGATCTTGGGGAACTTCTGGAGTCTCCCCAGGGGAGTCAGACCTCATCTCGATTGGGGCCATGCACGTGCGCTTTCCTCCCTAGCTGTAGCAGCAGTGTTGCGCTTCCCTTCGCGTGGATCAAGGGATCTGTGGCTTTCCGTCGAGGCTTTCTTTCGAGGCTTTCCCACAGGGCTGTCCCACGTGCCACCGGTGGTGTGAGTTGATCCTCGGCTTGAAAGTCGAGGCAGTGCAGGGAAAACAGGTTTCCCTGGAATGGACTGAGACATCTGGGGGACTCTGGGAATGGTGACACGACCCTTGAGTCCCTCTCGCCTTTCCTGTGGAGAGCGCCTCCTCTTGAGATGCGACGGGAACGCCGGGAATTCTTTCCCGACCCCGCAAGGAAAGGATCCCTCGTCTGCAGCTATGAGGCGGAAAAGGGTCTCCTCTGGATGAAGGCGGGACGCTCGGTCTTCCTCCTCGAGTGGAGATGGGAATGTCGAGGAACTTCTTGAGTTGCAGCAAGGGTGTGAAGGACCCTTTGGAAGTTCCAGAGGTTAGGTGTGATTAGCCTCGAGATGCCTCAGTAGAAGCGAGCCTCACCTCGCCTGGAGGGGAGAATCTCCTGGATTTTCTCGAGTTGCGGCAGGTGCTCTCAACTTACGACGGGGACCTCAGGGACGCACTCTGGTGGCCTCAGGAAATGCCAGTCCCCATGCGAGTTGTTCGGGGGCCTCTCGGGATTCCACTCCCATCGATGCCGGAGGCATAAGGCCTTGTGTGGAGTCGGTGCCGGAACCTGAGGATTTCTCTCCAGTGCTGATATGGATCTTGGGGAACTTCTGGAGTCTCCCCAGGGGAGTCAGAACTCGTCTCGAGTGGGGGCATGCACGTGCGCTTTCCTCCCGAGCTGTAGCAGCAGGGTCACGCTTCCCTTCGCGTGGATCAAGGGATCTGTGGCTTTCCCTCGAGGCTTTCCCACGAGGCTTTCCCACGAGGCTTTCCCACAGGGGTGTCCCACGCGCCACCGTGGTGTGAGTCGAAATCGGCTTGAAAGTCGAGGCAGTGCAGGGAAAACAGGTTTCCCTGGAATGGACTGAGACATCTGGGGACTCTGGGAATGGTGGCACGACCCTGCAGTTCCTCTCGCCTTTCCTGTGGAGAGTGCCTCCTCTTGAGATGCGACGGGAACGCCGGGAATTCTTTCCCGACCACGCAGGGAAAGGATCCCTCCTCTCGAGCTAGGAGGCAGAAACGGGTCTCCTCTGGATGTGGGCGGGAGTCTCGTGCTTCCTTCTGGAGTGGAGCCGGGTAAGTCGGGGAACTTCTTGAGTAGCAGCAAGGGTGTGAAGGACCCTTTGGAAGTTCCAGAGTTTAGGTGTGATTAGCCTCGAGAAGTCTCAGCGGAAAATGGGCCTCATCTCGCCTGGAGGGGAGAACCTCCTGGATTTTCTCGAGTTGCGGCCAGGTGCTTCGACTTACGACAGGGGATCTCAGGGACCCGCTCTGGTGGCCTCAGGAAAGGCCAGTCCCCATGACGAGTTGCTCGGGGGCCTCTCCGGGATTCCTCTCCCGGTGATGCCGGGGCCTAAGATCTTGTGTGGAGTCGGTGCCGGAACCTGAGGATTCCTCTCCACTGTGCGACATGGATCTTGGGGTACTTCTGGAGTCTCCCCAGGGGAGTCAGTCCTCGTCTCGAGTGGGGGCATGCACGTGCGCTTTACTCTCGAGCTGTAGCAGCAGGGTCGCGCTTCCCTTCGCGAGGATCAAGGGATCTGTGGCTTTCCCTCGAGGCTTTCCCACGAGGATTTCCCACAGGCTTTCCCACAGGGCTGTCCCAAGTGCCACCGAGGTGTGAGTGGATCCTCGGCTTCAAAGTCGAGGCAGTGCAGGGAAAACAGGTTTCCCTGGAATGGACTGAGACATCTGGGGGACTCTGGGAATGGTGGCACGACCCTGGATTTCCTCTCGCCTTTCCTGTGGAGAGCGCCTCCTCTTGAGATGCGACAGGAACGCGGGGAATTCTTTCCCCACCACGCAGGGAAAGGATCCCTCCTCTCGAGCTAGGAGTCGGAAACGGGTCTCCTCTGGATGTGGGCGGGACTCTCGTGCTTCCTCTCGAGTGGAGACGGGTATGTCGGGGAACTTCTTGAGTTGCAGCAAGGGTGTGAAGGACCCTTTGGAAGTTCCAGATGTTAGATGTGATTAGCCTCCAGACGCCTCAGCGGAAATGGGCCTCATATCGCCTGGCGGGTAGAACCTCCTGCATTTTCTCGAGTTGCGGCAGGTGCTCTCGACTTACGACAGGGACCTCAGGGACCCGCTCTGGTGTCCTCAGGAAAGGCCAGTCCGCATGCGAGTTGCTCGGGGGCCTCTCGGGATTCCTCTCCCGGTGATGCCGGGGCCTAAGATCTTTGTGTGTAGTCGGTGCCGGAACCTGAGGATTCCTCTCCAGTGCTGACATGGATATTGGGGTACTTCTGGAGTCTCCCCAGGGGAGTCAGTCCTCGTCTCGAGTGAGGGCATGCACGTGCGATTTCCTCCTGAGCTGTAGCAGCAGTGTCACGCTTCCCTTCGGTGGATCAAGGGATCTGTGGCTTTCCCTCGAGGCTTTCCCACAGGCTTTCCCACGAGGCTTTCCCACAGGGCTGTGCCACGTGCCACCATGGCGTGAGTTGATCCTCGCTTGAAAGTCGAGGCAGTGCAGGGAAAACAGGTTTCCCTGGAATGGTCTGAGACATCAGGGGGACTCTGGAAATGGTGGCACAACCCTGGAGTTCCTCTCGCCTTTCCTGTGGAGAGCGCCTCCTCTTGAGATGCGACGGAACAACGGGAATTCTTTCCCGACCACGCAGGGAAAGAATCCCTCCTCTCGAGATAGGAGGCAGAAACGGGGCTCCTCTGGATGTGGGCGGGACTCTCGTGCTTCCTCTCGAGTGGAGACGGGTATGTCTGGGAACTTCTTGACTTGCAGCAAGGGTGTGAAGAACCCTTTGTAAGTTCCAGATCTTAGATGTGATTAGCCTCAAGACGCCTCAGCGGAAATGGGCCTCCTCTCGCCTTAAGGGAGAACCTTCTGGATTTTTTGGAGTTGCGACAGCTGCTCTCGACTTACGACGGGGACCTCAGGGACCCACTCTGGTGACCTCAGGAAAGGCCAGTCCCCATGCGAGTTGCTCGCGGGCCTCTCGGATTCCTCTCCCGTCAATTACGGGGCCTAAGACCTTGTGAGGAGTCGGTTCCGGAACCTGAGGATTCCTCTCCAGTGCTGACATGGATCTTGGGGTACTTCTGGAGTCTCCCCAGGGGTCAGTCCTCGTCTCGATTGGGGCAAGCACGAGCGCTTTCCTTCCGAGCTGTAGCAGCAGTGTCACGCTTCCCTTTGCGTGGATCAAGGATCTGTGGCTTTCCGAGGCTTTCCCACAGGGCTTTCCCACAGGGCTGTCCCACGTGCCACCGTGGTGTGAGTCGATCCTCGGCTTGAAACTCGACGCAGTGCAGGGAAAATAGGTTTCCCTAGAATGGACTGAACATCTGGGGGACTCAGGGAATGGTGTCACGACCCTGGAGTTCCTCTCGCCTTTCCTGTAAGAGCGCCTCCTCTTGAGATGCGACGGGAATGCCGGGAATTTTTTCCCAACCACGCAGGGAAAGGATCCCTCCTCTTGAGCTAGGAGGAGGAAACGGGGCTCCTCTGGATGTGGCCGGGACTCTCGTGCTTCCTCTCGAGTGGAGACGGGTATGTCGGGGAACTTCTTGAGTTGCAGCAAGGGTGTGAAGGACCTTTGGAAGTTCAGATGTTAGTGTGATTAGCCTCGAGACGCCTCAGCGGAAATGGGCCTCATCTCGCCTGGAGGGGAGAACCTCCTGGATTTTCTCGAGTTGCGGCAGGTGCTCTCGACTTACGACGGGGACCTCAGGGACCCTCTGGGTGGCCTCGGAAAGCCAGTCCGCCTGCGAGTTGCTCGGGACTCTCGGATTCCTCTCCGTCGATGCCGGGGCCTAAGACCTTGTGTGGTCGGTGGCCGGAACCTGAGGATTCCTCTCCAGTGCTGATGGATCTTGGGAACTTCTGGAGTCTCCCCAGGGAGTCAGACCTCATCTCGATTGGGGCCATGCCCGTGCGCTTTTCCTCCTAGCTTAGCAGCAGGTGTTGCGCTTCCTTCGCGTGGATCAAGGGATCTGTGGCTTTCCGTCGAGGCTTTC
>NW_017205409.1:0-5292 GCF_001704415.2 Capra hircus
ATCCTTTTCCCTGCTTGGTCCGGAAAGAATTCCCGGCATTCCCATCGCATCTCAAAGGGAGGTGCACTCCAAAGAAAGGTGAGAGGAACTCCAGGGTCGTGCCACAAATCCCAGAGTCCCCCAGATGTCTCAGTCCATTCCAGGGAAACCTGTTTTCCCTGCACTGCCTCGACTTTCAAGCCAAGGATCGACTCACACCATGGTGGCACGTGGGACAGCCCTGTGGGAAAGCGCTCGTGGGAAAAGCCTCGTGGAAAGCTCGTGGGAAACCCTCAAGCGAAAAGCCACAGATAACTTTGATCCATGCGAAGGGAAGCGTGACACTTCCTGCTATAGCTCGGGAGGAAAGCGCACGTGCATGCCCCCACTCGCGGACGAGGACTGATCCCCTGGGAGAGTCTAGAAGTACCCCGGATCCATGTCGGCACTGGAGAGGAATCCTCAGGTTCCAGCACCGACTCCGCACAAGGTCTTATGCCGGCATCGACGGGTTCGGAATCCGGAGGCCCCGAGTAACTCGCATGGGGACTGGCCTTTCCTGAGGCCACCAGAGCGGGTCCCTGAGGTCCCCGTCGTAAGTTTAGAGCACCTGCCGTACCTCGAGAAAAATCCAGGAGGTTCTCCCCTCCAGGCGAGATGAGGCCCATTTCCGCTGAGGCACGAGGCTAATCACATCTAACATCTGGAACTTCCAAAGGGTCTTCACACCCTTCCTGCAACTCAAGAAGTTCCCCGACATACCCGTCTCCACTCTAGAGGAAGCACGAGAGTCCCGCAACATCCAGAGGAGCCCGTTTCCGCCTCCTAGCTCAAGAGGAGGGATCCTTTCCCTGCGTGGTCGGGAAAGAATTCCCGGCGTTCCCGTGGCATCTCAAGAGGAGGCACTCTCCACAGGAAAGGCGAGAGGAACTCCAGGGTCGTGCCACCATTCCCAGAGTCCCCAAAAAGTCTCAGTCCATTCCAGGGAAACCTGTTTTCCCTGCACTGCCTCGACTTTCAAGCCGAGGATCGACTCACACCACGGTGGCTCGTGGGACAGCCCTGTGGGAAAGTCTCGTGGGAAATCCTCGGGGGGAAGCCTCAAGCGAAAGCCACAGATCCCTTGATCCACGCCTATGGAAGCGTGACACTGCTGTTACAGCTCGGAGGAAAGCGCACGTGCATGCCCACTCGAGACGAGGACTGACTCCACTGGGGAGACTCCAGAAGTACCCCAAGATCCATGTCGGCACTGGAGAGGAATCCTCAGGTTCCCGCACTGACACCACACAAGCTCATAGGCCCCGGCATCGACGGGAGAGGAATTCCGAGAGGCCCCCGAGCAACTCGCATGGGGACTGGCCTTTCCTGAGGCCACCAGAGCGGGTCCCGGATGTTCCCCATCGTAAGTCGAGAGCTCCTGCCGCAACTCGAGAAAATCCAGGAGGTTTCTCCCCTCTAGGTGTGATGAGGCCCATTTCCGCTCAGGCGTCTCTAGGCTAATCACACCTAAAATCTGGAATTTCCAAAGGGTACTTCACACCCTTGCTGGCACTCATGAAGTTCCCCGACATACCCGTCTCCACTCGAGAGGAAGCACGAGAGTCCCGCCCACATCCAGAGGAGCCCCGTTTCCGACTACTAGCTCGAGAGGAGGGATCCTTTCCCTCCGTGGTGGGGAAAGAATTCCCGGGCGTTCCCGGTCGCATCTCAAGAGGAGGCGCTCTCCACAGGAAAGGCGAGAGGAACTCCAGGGTCATGCCACCATTCCCAGAGTCCCCCAGATGTCTCAGTCCATTCCAGGGAAACCTGTTTTCCCTGCACTGCCTCTACTTTCAAGCCGAGGATCGGCTAACACCAACGGTGGCACGTGGGACAGCCCTGTGGGAAAGCCTCGTGGGAAAGCCACAGATACCTTGATCCACGGGAAGGCAAGCGCGACACTGCTGCTACAGCTCGGGAGGAAAGCGCACGTGCATCCCCCCCTCGAGACGAGGACTGACTCCCCTGGGGAGACTCCAGAAGTACCCCAAGATCCATGTCAGCACTGGAGAGGAATCCTCAGGTTGCGACACCGACTCCACACAAGATCTTAGGCCCCGGCATCGACGGGAGAGGAATCCAGAGAGGCCCCTGAGGATCTCGCCTTGGGGCCTGGCCTTTTCCTGAGGCCACCAGAGCGTGTCCCTGAGGTCCCCGTCGAAAGTCAAGAGCACCTGCTGCAACTCGAGAAAATCCAGGAGGTTCTCCCCTCCAGGCGAGATGAGGCCCATTTCTGCTGAGGCGTCTCGAGGCCAATCACACCTAACCTCTGGAACTTCCAAAGGGTCCTTCACAACCATGCTGCAACTCAAGAAGTTCCCCGACATAACCGTCTCCACTCGAGAGGAAGCACTAGAGTCCCGCCCACATCCAGAGGAGCCCCGTTTCCGACTCGCAGCTCGAGAGGAGGGATCCTTTCCCTGCATGATCGGGAAAAAATTCAAGGCGTTTCCGTCTCATCTCAAGAGGAGGCGCTCTCCACAGGTAAGGCGAGAGGAATTCCAGGGTCGTGCCACCATTCCCAGAGTCCCCCAGATGTCTCAGTCCATTCCAGGGAAACCTGCTTTCCCTGCACTGCCTCGACTTTCAAGCCGAGGATCGACTCACACCACGGTGGCTTGTGGGACAGCCCTGTGGGAAAGCCTCGTGGGAAAGCCTCCTGGGAAAGCCTCTAAGAAAAGCCACAGATCCCTTTGATCCACGGGAAGGGAAGCGCGACACTGCTACTACAGCTCGGGAGGAAAGTGCACGTGCATGCCCCCACTCGAGACGAGGACTGTCTCCCCTTGGAGTCTCCAGAAGTATCCCAAGATCCATGTCAGCACTGGAGAGGAATTCTCAGGTTCCGGCACTTCCTCCACACAAGGTCTTAGGCCCCAGCATCGACCGCAGAGGAATCCGAGAGACCTCCGAGCAACTCGCATGGGGACTGGCCGTTCCTGAGGCGACCTGAGGGGATTCCTGAGGTCCCCATCGTAAGTCGAGAGCACCTGCCACAACTCGAGAAAATCCAGGAGGTTCTCCCCTCCAGGCGAGATTAAACCCTTTTCCCCTGAGGAGTCTCGAGTCTAATCACACCTAACTTCTGGATCTTCCAAAGGGTCCTTCACACCCTTGCTGCAACTCAAGAAGTTCCCCGACATACCCGTCTCCACTCGAGAGGAAGCGTGAGTCGCCCCATATCCAGAGGAGCCCCGTTTCCGCCTCCTAGCTCGTGAGGAGGGATCCTTACCCTGCGTGTCGGGAAAGAATTCCGTGTTTCCCGTCGCATCTCAGGAGGAGGCGCTCTCCACAGGAAAGGCGAGAGGAACTCCAGGGTCGTGCCACCATTCCCAGAGTCCCCCAGATGTCTCAGTCCATTCCAGGGAAACCTGTTTTCCCTGCACTGCCTCGACGTTCAACCGAGGATCGACTCACACCACGGTTGCTCGTGGACAGCCGTGTGGGAAAGCCTCATGTGAAATCCTCGAGGGAAAGCCTCAAGCGAAAGCCACAGATCCTTGATTCCATGAACGAGAAGGGAAGCGCGACACTGCTGCTACAGCTCGGGAGGAAAGCGCACGTGCCTGCCCCCTCGAACGAGGACTGACTCCCCTGTGGAGACTCCAGAAGTACTCCAAGATCCATGTCAGCACTGGAGAGGAATCCTCAGGTTCGCGCACTTTCTCCACACAAGGTCTTCGGCCCCAGCATCGACCGCAGAGGAATACCGAGAGACCCCGAGCAACTCGCATCGGGACTGGCCTTTCCTGAGGCCACCAGAGCGGGTTCCATAGGTCCCCGTCATAAGTCGAGAGCACCGGTCGCAACTCGAGAAAATCCAGGAGGTTTCCCCTCCAGGCGAAATGAGGCCCATTTCCGCTGAAGCGTTTCGAGGCTAATCACGCCTAACCTCTGGAACTTCCAAACGGTCCTTCACACCCTTACTGCCACTCAAGAAATTCCCCGACTTACCCGTCTCAACTCGAGGGGAAGCACGAGAGACCTGCCCACATCCAGAGGAGCCCCGAATCCGCCACCTAGATCGAGAGGAGGGATCCTTTCCCCTGCGTGGTCGGGAAAGAATTAACGGCGTTTCTGTCGCATCTCAAGAGGAGGCGCTCTCCACAGGAAAGGCGAGAGGAACTCCAGGGTCGTGCCACCATCTCCAGAGTCCCCCAGATGTCTCAGTCCATTTCAGGGAAACCTGTTTTCCTTGCACTGCCTTCACTTTCAAGCCGAGGATCCACTCACACCACGGTGGCACGTGGGACAGCCGGAAAGCCGGGGGAAAGCCTCGTGGGAAAGCCTCGAGGGAAAGCCACAGATCCCTTGATCCATGGGAAGGCAAGCGCGACACTGCTGCTACAGCTCGGAGGAAAGCGCACGTGCATCCCCCCTCGAGACGAGGACTGACTCCCCTGGGGAGACTCCAGAAGTACCCCAAGATCCATGTCAGCACTGGAGAGGAATCCTCAGGTTGCGACACCGACTCTCCACACAAGATCTTAGGCCCCAGCATCGACGGGAAGAGGAATCCAGAGAGGCCCCTGAGGAACTCGCTTGGGGCCTGGCATGTCCTGAGGCCACCAAGAGCGTGTCCCTGAGGTCCCCGTCGAAAGTCAAGAGCACCTGCTGCAACTCGAGAAAATCCAGGAGGTTCTCCCCTCCATGCGAGATGAGGCCCATTTCCGCTGAGGCGTCTCGAGGCCAATCACACCTAACCTCTGGAACTTCCAAAGGGTCCTTCACAACCATGCTGCAACTCAAGAAGTTCCCCGACATAACCGTCTCCACTCGAGAGGAAGCACGAGAGTCCCGCCCACATCCAGAGGAGACCCCGTTTCCGCCTCCTAGCTCGAGAGGAGGGATCCTTTCCCTGCATGATCGGGAAAGAATTCCGCGGCGTTTCCGTCTCATCTCAAGAGGAGGCGCTCTCCACAGGAAAGGTGAAAGGAACTAGAGGGTCGTGCCACCATTCCAGAGTCCCCCAGATGTCTCAGTCCATTCCAGGGAAACCTGGTTTCCCTGCACTGCCTCGACTTTCAAGCCGAGGATGACTCACACCACGGTGGCTCGTGGACAGCCCTGTGGGAAGCCTCGTGGGAAAAGCCTCTGGGAAAGCCAAAAGCCACAGATCCTTGATCCAGGGAAGGCAAGTGTGACACTGCTGCTACAGCTCGGAGGAAAGCGCACGTGCAACCCCCCTCGAGACGAGGACTGACTCCCCTGGGAGACTCCAGAAGTACCCCAAGATCCATGTCAGCACTGGAGAGGAATCCTCAGGTTCCG
>NW_017205410.1:0-18524 GCF_001704415.2 Capra hircus
GTGTGAAATGGTACCTCATTGTGGTTTTGATTCCATTTCTCTGATAATGAGTGATGTGAGCATCTTTTCATGTGTTTGTTAGCCTAATGTATGTCTTCTTTGGAGAAATGTCTATTTAGTTCTTTTGCCCATTTTGATTGGGTCATTTATTTTTCTGTAATTGAGCTGCAGGAGTTGCTTGTATATTTTTGAGATTAGTTGTTTGTCAGTTGCTTCATTTGCTATTATTTTCTCCATTCTGAAGACTGTCTTTTCACCTTGCTTATAGTTTCTTTGTTGTGCAGAAGGTTTTAATTTTAATTAAGTCCCATTTGTTTATTTTTGCTTTTATTTCCAATATTCTGGGAGGTGGGTCATAGAGGATCTTGCTAATATTTTATTTTTTTCAGATTTTATCTTATTTTTTTACTTTACAATATTGTATTGGTTTTGCCATACATCAACATGAATCTGTGATGGTGCTGTGATTTATGTCAGAGTGTGTTTTGTCTATGTTCTCCTCTAAGAGTTTTATAGTTTCTGGTCTTATGTTTATATCTTTAACCCATTTTGAGTTTATTTTTTGTGTATGGTGATAGAAAATGTTCTAGTTTCATACTTTTACAAGTGGTTGACCAGTTTTCCCAGCACCACTTGTTGAAGAGATTGTGTTTAATCCATTGTATATTCTTGCCTCCTTTGTCAAAGATAAGATGTCCACAGGTGTGTGGGTTTATCTCTGGCTTTCTATTTTGTTCCATTGATTTATACTTTTGTCTTTGTGCCAGTACCATACTGTCTTGATGACTGTGGCTTTGCTAGTAGAGCCTGAAGTCAGGCCAGGTTGATTTCTCCAGTTCATTCTTCTTTCTCAGGATTGCTTTGGCTATTCAAGGTTTTTTGTATTTCCATACAAATTGTGAAATTATTTATTCTAGCTCCGTGAAAAATACCGCCAGTAGCTTGATAAGGATTGCTTTGAATCTATAGATTGCTTTGGCGTAGTATACTCATTTTCACTATACTGATTCTTCCAATCCATGAACATGGTATATTTCTCCATTTATTAATGTCCTCTTTGATTTCTTTCACCAGTGTTTTATAGTGTTCTATATATAGGTCTTTAGTTTCTTTAGGTAGATATATTCCTAAGTATTTTTTATTCTTTTCGTTTTAATAGTGAATGGGATTGTTTCCTTAATTTCTCTTTCTATTTTCTCATTATTAGTATATAGGAATGCAAGGGATTTCCTGTGTGTTGATTTTTATATCCTGCAACTTTATTATATTCATTGATTGGGCTCTAGTAATTTTCTGGTGGAATTTTTAGGGTTTTGTCATGTCATCTGCAAACAGTGAGAGTTTTATTTCTTCTTTTCCAATTTGGATTTCTTTTATTCTTTTTTCTGCTCTGAATGCTGTGACCAAAACTTCCAAAACTATGTTGAATAGTAGTGCTGAAAGTGGGCACCGTTGTCTTGTTCCTGACTTTAGGGGAAATGCTTTCAATTTTTCTAGTACAGCCACTATGGAGATAATGTTTGCTGTGGGTTTGTCATACATAGCTTTTACTATGTTGGGTATGTTCCTTCTATTCCTGCTTTCTGGAGAGTTTTTATCATAATTGGATGTTGAATTTTGTCAAAGGCTTTCTCTGCATCTAATTGAGATAATTATATGGTTTTTATTTTTCTATTTGTTAATGTGGTGTATTACATTAATTGATTTGTGGATACTGAAGAATCCTGGCATCCCTGAGATAAAGCACACTTGGTCATGGTGTATGATCTTTTTAATGTGTTGTTGGATTCTGATTGCTAGAATTGTGTTAAGGATTTTTGCATCTATGTTCATCAGTGATATTGGCCTGTAGTTTTCTTTTTTTGTGGCATCTTTGTCAGGTTTTGGTATTAGAGTGATTGTAGCCTCATAGAATGAGTGTGAAGTTTACCTTCCTCTGCAATTTTCTGGAAGAGTTTGAGTAGGATAGGTGTCAGCTCTTTAAATTTTTGGTAGAATTCAGCTGTGAAGCCATCTGGACCTGGGCTTTTGTTTGCTGGAAGATTTCTGATTACAGTTTCAATTTCCATGTTTATGATGGATCTGTTAAGATTTTCTATTTCTTTCTGGTTCAGTTTTGGAAAGCTGTACTTTTCTAAGAATTTGTCCATTTCTTCCATGTTGTCCATTTTATTGGCATATAATTGCTGATAATAGTCTCATGATCTTTTATATTTCTGTGTTGTCTGTTGTGATCTGGGGAGGAACAATTTTTTAAAAAAGATTTTGATGGTTGTTACAACACAGTTATAAAATGAATTATACCAGGTCTTGCCTACATGAATAAAATGAAGTTTTATATTTTAATTAAAATATTACTTTATTGTACTAAGAACACTTAACGTGAGCTCTAACTTCTTAAGAATATTTTGAGTGTATAATTTAGTACAGAGGCAACACTAGCAACATTCCTCTTACCCTCTCCAGAGTGTCCAAACCTTCATTTTTTTCCCCCTCAAATGTTGTGTTGGAATCTCCCTTCAGAATGGCTGAATCTTTACCAAATCTTTCCCATCAATGAGTATCTGCCCAATTCAATATCACCCAGGTTTCCCCAATCTCAGTTGAGAGGGATTGTGGCAGCCTTGCTGTCTCTTGCTGGTTCCACAGCCCAGATGGAGGTGTGTCTGCCTATTACCATCTGCACTGATGAATTAGAATTTTCCTAGGTCCCTTGCATGCGGTCCTGGTTTCTACAACTCCAAGAAAGCTTATATTGTTTATGATGGATATTGATTTTTAGTTGATAAAAAGGAGAACAAAAAGGAAGGACAACTTACACCATCTTAATGTTGGTAACACCTCAGTATTGTTAAGATGTTGATTTCCTCAATTTTTTCTATATGTTCAGTATAATTACAGTGTAAAATTTGACACGTTAATGTTAAAACTTATATGAAAACCAAAACAACTGAAATATTAATAAATTTAAGAAAGAAGAATGAGTTGGAAAGGCAATCTTTGATTTCAAGACAGACAATCAAGTTACTATAAAGTTACTATAATCAAGTGAGTTTGTTAAACAAACTGCAGTATGTATCCATAGATTGAAATCTTACTCAGTAAAAAAATGAGCACACTACTATTACAGAAGAAACATAGATGAATCTCAAAGTCATTTTATGGAGTGAACAAAGACAAAGGCATCCAAATCAAGAGGCAAAAGTAAAATAGTCTGTATTTGAAGATAATATGATAGTATATATAGAAAACCCTTCAGTTCAGGTCAGTTCAGTCTCTCAGTTGCATCCGGCTCTGCGACCCCAAGAACTGCAGCACCCCAGGCCTCCCTGTCCATCACCAAATCCCAGAGGTCACCCAAACTCATGTGCATCAAGTCGGTGATGCCATTGAGCCATCTTATCCTCTGTTGTCCCCTTCTCCTCCTGCCCCCAATCCCTCCCAGCATCAGGGTCTTTTCCAATGAGTCAACTCTTCGCATGTTTCAGCTTTAGCATCAGTCTTTCCAATAAACACCCAGGACTGATCTCCTTCAGAATGGACTGGTTGGATCTCCTTGCACTCCAAGGGACTCTCAAGAGTCTTCTCCAACATCACAGTTCAAAAGCATCAACTCTTCGGCACTCAGCTTTCTTCACAGTCCAACTCTTTCATCCATACATGACCACTGGAAAAACCATAGCCTTGACTTGACGGACCTTTGTTGGCAAAGTAATATCTCTGCTTTTGAATATGCTATCTAGGCTGGTCACAACATTCCTTCCAAGGAGTAAGCATCTTTTCATTTCATGGCTGCAATCACCATCTGCAGTGATTTGGAAGCCTCCAAAAATAAAGTCAGCCACTGTTTCCACTGTTTCCCCATCTATTTGCCATGAAGTGATGGGACAGGATGCCATGATCTTTGTTTTCTGAATGTTGAGCTTTAAGTCAATGTTTTCACTCTCCTCTTTTACTTTTATCAAGAGGCTTTTGAGTTTCTCTTCATTTTCTGCCATTAGGGTGATGTTATCTGCATATCTGAGGTGATTGATATTTCTCCTGGTAATCTTGATTCCAGCTTGTTCTTCTTCCAGCCCAGCGTTTCTCCTGATGTACTCTGCATAGAAGTTAAATAAGCAGGGTGACAATATACAGCCTTGACGTACTCCTTTTCCTATTTGGAACCAGTCTGTTGTTCCATGTCCAGTTCTAACTGTTGCTTCCTGACCTGCATACAGATTTCTCAAGAGGCAGGTCAGGTGGTCTGGTATTCCCATCTCTTTCAGAATTTTCCACAGTTTCTTGTGATCCACACAGTCAAAGGCTTTGGCATAGACAATAAAGCAGAAATAAGAAAACCCTTAAGACTACTCAGAAATCTGTTAGAACTTGTAAACAAAGTTAGTAAATTTACCGAACAAAAAGCCTATACACAAAAATCAGTTGCATTTTATACACTGTTAATGACTATTAGAGAAATTAAGAAAGCAATCCTACTTATTATTGCATCAAAAAGAATAAATATCTAGAAATACATTTAACTAAAGAGGTGAAAGATCCTTTCACTGAAAACTGTAAGACATTGATGAAAGAAATTGAAGGAGACATCAGTAAATGGAAATGTATTCTGTGCTTATGGATTAGAAGAATTAATACTGTTGAATCTTCATATTACTCAAAGAAGACTGCCTATTAAAATTCTAATGGTGTTTTTCACAGAACTGGGACAAGTAATCAAAATTTGTATGATATCATAAAAGATCATAATAGCCAAAGCAATTATGATAAAGAAGAAAAAAAGAAAGGGGGATAACACTTTCTGATTTTAAACTTTTTTTACAAGGCCATAGTAATCACAACAATATGGTATTGGCCAAAAAAAAAAAAAAAAAAGACATGTAGATCAATGGAACAGAATAGAGAATCCAGATATATACCAACTCATATATATGTTCAACTAATTTATGAACAAAGAGGCAAAAATATATGCAATGGGGAAATAAGTGTCTCCTCAATAAACACTGTAGGAAAAATTGAACATCCCATATGAAAAACGAAGCAAGAGAACTATCTTACCCTGTACACAAAAGTTAACTCTAAATATACCTAAAGACTTGAAGGTCAGCCCTGAAACCATAAAACTTCTAGGAGAAAACTTAGGTGATAAGATCCTTGTTATTGGTCTTGGTGATAATTCTCTAAATTTTACACTGAAAATACAACCAAGAAAGAAAGAAAAAAAAATAGCATTACATAAAACCAAAAAGTTCTGCACACGCACAAAAATTAACAAACTGAAAATCTGCTTACTGAATGGAAGAGAGTATTTTCAAATCATACATTTGTCCACTGTTTTTTTTTAGGGGATTTGTACCAGGACCTGTGGAGGATATCCAAACTGCTGATGATCAAGAGAGGTATTAGTCCACCAGACTGACTCATACTCACCTTTCTAGCCTTGAATGCAGGTCTGCAATTTTGAGGATGGGAGGAGCATGTACTCTTAAATAATCCCAAAATAAATGTATACCATTTTTTCCCTTCTCACTCAGCAAGGCTTTTTCTATTGAAGCAGCAGAAGAAAAAAAAAGAAGGTGGTCCTTCACAAACTCTTAGAAGCATGCTCTAAGTTCCATAAACAGGCATGTCATTTAGTACAGTGACTCCCGCCTATCATTTGACCCGATATTTCCCTGTAGATGACCCTGCTCATAAGAAAGAATATTCAGGCTCAAGACTATTGGAAAGAGACAATAAAGGGCTTTCTGAAAATGCTAAACAGTTTTCCAAACATCATCCAAATACTCTTTTTCAAACCTCTACATGCACAACTCCTCAATAAGTTCTCTCACATCTTTAAAATTATCTGCCATTAGCTTTTCCCAAGTATAGACTTCTGATAGGTGGCTCAAGATTCAGAAATAGGAATGTCTGCTTGGTAAGTGCTACAGCTTTCTGAAAGGAAAAAGTCATCAGAACATGCCTGGACAACTCTATGGCCTCTTTTCTCCATCTGGAGTGGTCATGTTTTACTTCTGCTTTGTCTTCCTTAACACGATAGAATGAAAATATAAATATAATAATACTTAAAGTTCTGTACTTAAAAATATTTTCCATTTTTCACTAAAATGAGGAGAATTGCAAATAGATCAATGATCTCTGAAGTCTCTGGGAGGTGAATCCTCAAGTCCTGGGAGATATGGATAGAATTCAGTTCCTTCCACAAGCAGTTGTCACTGGAACATAGTCTGTGTGAAACATCTCAGAAGATCTTCCAATCAAGGAAACAAATAAATCATGGCTTCTAACATGACAGATGCTCCCCAACCAACTTTATTAGGTGAATTTTTATCCAATGAGGAAATTAATATTTTAATGGAAAATATCTTTTAAAATGATCATATAGTGATTCATATAAGCATCTCTGTAAGCATAGAAGTATCTCCATAAAATACATAATATTCCTGCATCATTTAACTGCAATGCCTGTAGGGCTATTCATTTCAAATAGCTGCTTTGGCTTTCCTAAATATCCTCTACCTTGTTGTGTAGATTGTTTATAGAACTGACAGGAAACAAAGAAGATGTTGTATCCAGTTCTTTCAACTGAAGCCTACAAAACGCAGTGTCTCGATGAAGATCTCTAGCTAGAGAAAGACAAAAACAGGCTTTTTCCTACTCTTTAATCATTCTCTTTCCTACCATATAAGCAACTCTTGTGTCTGCGCTGGGCAGAGGTTTGGTGTTAGGTATCCTGTACAAAAATTTAGAACTACATTTCCATCATTACAGGGGTATGGATCTGATTTGGCTAAATGAAACTAACCAAACTTCTAAAATGATCCTAAACTAACATTTTACTCACTTAAAAGTAATCTAAAGAAGACAAAGAATATTCTTGAAATAATTTCTGAATTTTCATCACTGATTCAGGAATATCTGTGCCCACTCAGTGCATAGGAGATACTGCAAACACTCTGTTTCAGAACCTGTATTTTGGTCAGGCAGCCAAAACTTAGCGGCAGGAGACTAATTTAAATATCTTCAAGTTTCTTTGGATTGTGTCAACTGGTAATTAAATTGGACTTGATTTTTATTCAAAGCTGTAGAGTTGGTTTTGCTTGTGTTACTGTGTTTCAGCAGTTTGATTAACATTGTTTGGAGATATATTTGTATCGCTATGTTTCTAACAGGTAAATACACTTTCAAGCAATACATTGTGCTAACATGCATTTTTGAGTCTCTGAAAGAAAAACAAAAGTAACTATAAAGATAGTTGGTATGTTCAGTTCAGTTCAGTTCAGTTCAGTAGCTCAGTCGTGTCCGACTCTTTGCGACCCCATGAATCGCAGCACGCCAGGCCTCCCTGTCCATCACCATTTCCCGGAGGTCACTCAGACTCACGTCCATGGAGTCAGTGATGCCATCCAGCCATCTCATCCTTGATCGTCCCCTTCTCCTCCTGCCCCCAATCCCTCCCAGCATCAGAGTCTTTTCCAATGAGTCAGCTCTTCGCATGAGTTGGCCAAAGTACTGGAGCTTCAGCTTTAGCATCATTCCTTCCAAAGAAATCCCAGGGCTGATCTCCAGAATGGACTGGTTGGATCTCCTTGCACTCCAAGGGGCTCTCAAGAGTCTTCTCCAACACCACAGTTCAAAAACATCAATTCTTCGGCACTCAGCCTTCTTCACAGTCCAACTCTCACATCCAAGCATGACCACTGGGAAAACCATAGCCTTGACTAGACGGACCTTAGTCAGCAAAGTAATGTCTCCACTTTTGAATATGCTATCTAGGTTGGTCATAACTTTTCTTCCAAGGAATAAGCATCTTTTAATGTCATGGCTGCAGTCACCATCTGCAGTGATTTTGGAGCCCCCCAAAAATAAAGTCTGACACTGTTTCCACTGTTTCCCCCATCTATTTCCCATGAAGTGATGGGACCGGATGCCATGATTTTCGTTTTCTGAATGTTGAGCTTTAAGCCAACTTTTTCACTCTCCTCTTTCACTTTCATCAAGAGGCTTTTTAGTTCCTCTTCCTTTTGGCAGTATATAAATAACTGGGATCCAAGGCCTTCTCAGGTGGTGCTAGTGGTAAAGAACCCAGTTGCCGGTGCTGGAGATGTAAGAGATGTGGGTTTGAAATCTAGGTCAGAAAGATCCCCTGGAGGAGGGCAGGGTGACCCACTCCAGTACTCTTGTCTGCAGAGTCCCATCTTCAGAGGAGCTTAGCAGGCTACAGTCCAAAGGGTCCTAAAGATTTCGACACAGCTGAAGCGACTTAGCACGCATGTATAGTCTATACTAGAAAATTAGATATCCTTGAGCAAAAACAATGGGAAGAAGTTTTCAAGTATCACATAATCTATGTTGAATATTTTACCAAAAATATTTTCTGCCATGCATCCTTCACTCAAAGGAAATCCAAAAAGAGTTGAGAAATTTTTATAGTGCCTGAGTTATTCATCCATATAAAGGCCCTCTACTGTTTTGTTCTTATCTCATATAATTTGGCCTTAACCTTTGTCTCTGATCTTCACTCCCACATATTCAACCTCTATTTTATCCCAAAATATCATTGTAACATACCATTGTATACAAACTTCTCCTGCAGCATTTTACAATATAATAAATCTCATTCTGTTTCCTACTTTCTTACTCTACACTATACTTGTGATCAGAACTGGCTACAGTGTAGAATAAA
Source organism: Capra hircus (assembly GCF_001704415.2). Taxonomy (NCBI): domain Eukaryota; kingdom Metazoa; phylum Chordata; class Mammalia; order Artiodactyla; family Bovidae; genus Capra; species Capra hircus. The sequence continues at coordinate 8,690 of NW_017205410.1, forward strand.
AGTGCAGGGTCCCTTGTAGAAAAATTATTAAGAACTTCAAGATGGCAACACCAGAGGCTGAAACAAAGTGTGCGGCTCTTCTAGGTACGGGGCTCTGTGTTTGCATATGGCACACAGCTCTCATGTGAGCTCTGAGGACACAGCATGTTCCCTGTGTACATGCGCTTTGTTTCTTACTGTCCCACAGAATTCTACAGTATTTGTCCTGTCCCTCAGGGACAGAAAATTTCACTTCCTCAAATTTGACACTCTTAAGAACAGCAGCATTCCTAACTCACCTGTATAGAATTGTGTAAAAATGTCTTTGAGATGTATTTCCAGGAATGAGATCTTTGGGTCACAGGTCATACGGTTGCTCAGTTTTACTGTACTCTGTCAGATGGTTCCAGAATAGGTTGTACACCCTGATCAACAGTGCTGAGTAAACCCCCCCCCCTTGTTTGGTCTATTTAGTTTGCTAATTATGATATTGTAAATATCTCTGTCAGTCTACCATTTCTCTATTAATTTCATCTGTGATTTAAATCATTGAATAGTAATCCATGTTTGTTTACACATCTAATTTCACATTAATTTTTGTGCATTTGAGGTCTCCTTTAAACTTAATTTCCCTGATGGCTCAGCAGTAAAGAATCCACCTGCAATACAGTAGATGCAGATTGGATCCATGGGTTAGGAAGATCCCCTGGAGAAGGAAATGGCAACCCACTCCAGTATTCTTGCCTGGAGAATACCATGGACAGAGGAGCCTCAAGGGCTGCAGTCCATTGGGTTGCAAAAAGAGTAAGACACAACTTATCGACTAAACAAGAATAACAACAGATTACAAGATACCAGGTCAAAGTTGATTTTTCTGTCCCTTATCTTAGTACTGGTTTATGGCCTTGAGGAAGGGGCAATGCACATATCTCTCTTTTGTTTCATTCAATGCCTTATCACCTTGGAGGTGTAGGTGGAATTTCACAGAACACTTCGGTTACCAGAAGCTGTGTCTGGTTGCTTGTCACTCAAAAGGCAATAAAGAGGCCAGGTTTGTGGAAAGGAAAGTTTGCTTTATTTCAGATGCCAGCAACTGGGGTAGGGGGTAGGTGTCTGTCCAAATGCCAACATCCCCCCCACTGACAATCATTAGTGAAGAACTTTATTGATGGAGGGAGGGGGCTTCATGAAGGAATAGTACAGTAAGCTCTGATAGTCATCTTGAAATTGATCATTGGTGATTTCACCAGCATCATCTTGGTTGATTTAGGTTCAGTTAATCTTCAGTTCTGGGCTTCCCTGGAGGCTCACGTGGTAAATAATCCGCCTGCAATCTGGGAAGATCCCCTGGAGAAGGGCATGGCAACCCACTCCAGTATTCTTCAGTTCAGTTCAGTCTCTCAGTCATGTCCGACTCTTTGCGACCCCATGAATCACAGAACGCCAGGCCTCCTTGTCCATCACCAACTCCCGGAGGTCACTCAGACTCACGTCCATCGAGTCCGTGATGCCATCCAGCCATCTCATCCTCTGTCGTCCCCTTCTCCTCCTGCCCCCAATCCCTCCCAGCATCAGAGTCTTTCCCAATGAGTCAACTCTTCACATGAGGTGTCCAAAGTACTGGAGCTTCAGCTTTAGCATCATTCCTTCCAAAGAAATCCCAGGGTTGATCTCCTTCAGAATGGACTGGTTGGATGTCCTTGCACTCCAAGGGACTCTCAAGAGTCTTCGCCAACACCACAGTTCAAAAGCATCACTTCTTCAGCGCTCAGCCTTCTTCACAGTCCAACTCTCATACATGTACATCCATACATGACCACAGGAAAAAACCATAGCCTTGACTAGACGGACCTTAGTCGGCAAAGTAACGTCTCTGCTTTTGAATAACTATCTAGGTTGGTCATAACTTCTCTTCCAACGAGTAAGCGTCTTTTAATTTCATGGCCGCAATCACCATCTGCAGTGATTTTTGGAGCCCAGAAAAATAAAGTCTGACACTGTTTCCACCGTTACCCCATCTATTTGCCATGAAGTGATGGAACTGGATGCCATGATCTTCGTTTTCTGATTGTTGAGCTTTAAGCCAAATTTTTCACTCTCCTCTATCACTTTTATCAAGAGGATTTTTAGTTCCTCTTCACTTTCTGCCATAAGGGTGGTGTCATCTGCATATCTGAGGTTATTGATACTTCTCCCAGCAATCTTGATTCCACCTCGTGTTTCTTCCAGTCCAGCATTTCTCATGATGTACTCTGCATAGACGTTAAATAAGCAGGGTGACAATATGCAGCCTTGACGTACTCCTTTTCCTATTTGGAACCAGTCTGTTGTTCCATGTCCAGTTCGAACTGCTGCTTTCTGACCTGCATACAGATTTCTCAACAGGCAGGTCAGGTGGTCTGGTATTCCCATCTCTTTCAGGATTTTCCAAGTTTATTGTGATCCACACAGTCAAAGGCTTTGGCATAGTCAAAAAAGCAGAAAGAGATGTTTTTCTGGAACTCTCTTGCTTTTCCCATGATCCAGCGGATGTTGGCAATTTGATCTCTGGTTCCTCTGCCTTTTCTAAAACCAGCTTGAACATCAGGGAGTTCACGGTTCATGTATTGCTGAAGCCTAGCTTGGAGAATTTTGAGCATTACTTTCCTAGCATGTGAGGTGAGTGCAATCATGCAGTAGTTTGAGCATTCTTTGGCATTGCCTTTCTTTAGGATTGGAATGAAAACTGACGTTTTCCAGGCCTGTGGCCACTGCTGAGTTTTCCAAATTTGCTGGCATATTGAGTGCACCACTTTCACAGCATCACCTTTCAGGATTTGAAATAGCTCAGCTAGGATTCCATCACCTCCACTAGCTTTGTTCGTAGTGATGCTTTCTAAGGCCCACTTGAATTCACATTCCAAGATGTCTGGCTCTAGATTAGCGATCACATCATCATGATTATCTGGGTCGTGAAGATCTTTTTTGTACAGTTCTTCCGTGTGTTCTTGCCACCTCTTCTTAATATCTTCTGCTTCTGTTAGGTCCATACCATTTTGGTCCTGTATCAAGCCCATCTTTGCATGAAATGTTCCCTTGGTATCTCTAATTTTCTTAAAATTAGATCTTTAGTCTTTCCCATTCTGTTGTTTTCCTCTATTTCTTTGCATTGATCGCTGAAGAAGGCTTCCTTATCTCTCCTTGCTATTCTTTGGAACTCTGCATTCAGATGTTTATATCTTTCCTTTTCTCCTTTGCTTTTCACCTCTCTTCTTTTCACAGCTATTTGTAAGGCCTCCTCAGACAGCCATTTTGCTTTTTTGGCATTTCTTTTCCATGGGAATGTTCTTGATCCCTGTCTCCTGTACAATGTCATGAACCTCATTCCATAGTTCATCAGGCACTCTATCTATCAGATCTAGGCCCTTAAATCTATTTCTCACTTCCACTGTATAATCATAAGGGATTTGATTTAGGTCATACCTGAATGGTCTAGTGGTTTTCCTTATTTTCTTCCGTTTGAGTCTGAATTTGGTAATAAACAGTTCATGATCTGAGCCACAGTCAGCTCCTGGTCTTGTTTTTGTTGACTGTATAGAGCTTCTCCATCTTTGGCTGCAAAGAATATAATCAATCTGATTTCGGTGTTGACCATCTGGTGATGTCCATGTGTAGAGTCTTCTCTTGTGTTGTTGGAAGAGGGTGTTTGTTATTACCAGTGCATTTTCTTGGCAAAACTCTATTAGTCTTTGCCCTGCTTCACTCCACATTCCAAGGCCAAATTTACCTGTTACCCCAGTGTTTCTTGACTTCCTACTTTTGCATTCCAGTCTCCTATAATGAAAAGGACATCTTTTCTGAGTGTTAGTTCTACAAGGTCTTGTAGGTCTTCATAAAAACTGCTCAACTTCAGTTTCTTCAGTGTTACTGGTTGGGGCATAGACTTGGATAACTGTGATATGCCTTGGAGACGAACAGAGATCAATCATTCTGTCATTTTTGAGACTGCTTCCAAGTACTGCATTTCCGACTCTTCTGTTGACCATGATGGCTACTCCATTTCTTCTGAGGAAATCCTGCCCGCAGTAGTAGATATGATGGTCGTCTGTGTTAAATTCACCCATTCCAGTCCATTTTAGTTCGCTGATTCCTAGAATGTCTACGTTCACCCCTTGCCATCTCTTGTTTCACCACTTCCAATTTGCCTTGATTCATGGACCTGACATTCCAGGTTCCTATGCAATATTGCTCTTTACAGCTGTGGTCCTAGTGTGATTAGATTGACTAGTTTTCTGTGAGTATGGTTTCAGTGTGTCTGCCCTCTGATGCTCTCTTGCAACATCTACCATCTTACTTTGGTTTCTCTTACCTTGGGCATGGGGTATCTCTTCACGGCTGCTTCAGCAAAGCACAGCTGCTCTTCCTTACCTTGGACGAGGGGTATCTTGTTACCGCCACCGTTCCTGACCTTCAATGTGGGATAGCTCCTCTAGGCCCTCCTGTGAGGAACCTGTTGGACTATAATCCATGGGATCACAAAGAGTCAGACACGGCTGAGCAACTAAGCACAGCACAGGACACAGCACAATCGTCAGTTCCAGGGTCAGTTTGTTTCTATTTCATGGAGACAGATTCTCAAAACCGTGGCAGCTTATGCCATGGCTGCAATCTGATCATGTAGTTAACTCCTTCACCTGGTGGGAGTTTCAGTAGCTATAAGACAGCTCACAGGATATGGCTCACAATATTATCTATAGCCTTTGAGAAGGAACTATAGGTCCTTGACTATGCTAAGGACTACGATTATTATTATTTGGTCTCCTTTGACTGTTTTCCTTTGTTTCTGCATTTTTCTCATTTCTCTGATTAAACCTATTCTTTGACTAAAGTTTTCCACAGACAAAAGGCAGGCAGAAGACATGGGGAGTCAAGGACCATAGGTGTCTGCCCATTTCACTTCCTGTCTCCCTTGCCTCAAAATTTCTAAGACCTCCAGGGTATCAGGGCAGAACAAGGGAAAGAACAGAGTAATTCCTGCTTTACAGCTGCTGTGCTGCTGCTGCTGCTAAGTTGCTTCAGTTGTGGCTGACTCTGTGCGACCCCATAGACGGCAGCCCACTACACTCCTCTGTCCCAGGGATTCTCCAGGCAAGAACACTGGAGTGGGCTGATACTAATATCGGTGGCCAGTTCATTTATCTAACCACTTGTGTCCTAATTGTAAAGGAGCTCCTAAAGGGAATGCCATATTTAGAGTGGAGTGAATGGAGTTGGGTCCTCAGTCTGAACACACTTTAAAATCTGTGCCTTTGGAGCATATTTATGGCAATGAAAATATATATCTAATATGCCTAGTGTATTTAAAATTGAAATTTGATTTCAAAATCATGTTGCAGTTGAAGTAACCAGGAATATGTTACAGTAGAAGGAAAATTACCAACCTCATAAATTGATGTACTTCAATCAGTGTATATTATAGCTGTATTCTGGAATATCATTAATGTCAAAATTATACCTTCACAATCAGTATTTCCTGTGAGGATATATAAAAATTAAGGCTTTATCATTTTGGAAAGGCTTTTAATACCAGAGTCAGTGGCAATGACAACTTTAACTTTTCTGGCAGTAGTTCACAACTGATGTTATAAACTGTCTTCTTTTTCTGTTTAATTTTGTGGTGTGTGTGTGTGTGTATAAAATTATAAACCTTGAAGGATAACTCTACTGTTTACAATATCCATGACTTATTTTTCTTCATTTTCCAGAGCTTCTTCAGTAGAACTTTCTGCAATAAAGAAATTGTGTATATCTGTGCTTTCCAATATGGTACCCAGTAGCCACAAATGGCTGTTGAGGACTTGAAATGCAGCTAGGGAGACTGAGAAACTGAAATTATAATTTAATTTAATTATTTCTTATTTCCATTTACATAGCAACATGCGGCTACATATTGTCTACCTTATGGACAGTGCTTTTAAGAATGATAAATGGCCTCCATACCTACACTGAAACCAAGCACCACCCAAAGGGCCAACAAGTTCCAGAGCAAGACATACCACACAAATTCTCCAGCAAAACAGGAACACATCTCTGAGCTTCAAAATACAGGCAGCTCAAGTTACTCCAAAACCATTGACGTCTCATAACTCATTACTGGACACTTCATTGCACTCCAGAGAGAAGAAATCCAGCTCCACCCACCCAGAACTCCTACACAAGCTTCCCTAACCAAGAAACCTTGACAAGCCACTGATACAACTCATAGTGAGGAAACTCCATAATAAAGAGAACTCCACAAATTCCCAGAATATAGAAAGGCCACCCCAAACGCAGTAATATAACCAAGATGAAGAGACAGAGGAATACCAGCAGGTAAAGGAACAGGATAAATGCCCACCCAAACCAAACAAAAGAGAAGAGATAGGGACTCTACCTGATAAAGAATTCAAATAATGATAGTGAAATTGATCCAAAATCGTGGAATCAAAATGGAATCACAGATAAATAGTCTGGAGACAAGGATTGAGAAGATGCAAGAAAGGTTTAACAAGGACCTAGAAGAAATATAAAAGAGTCAGTATATAATGAATAATGCAATAAATGAGATCAGAAACACTCTGGAGGCAACAAATAGTAGAATAATGGAGGCAGAAGATAAGATTAGTGAAATAGAAGATAGAATGGTAGAAATAAATGAATCAGAGAGGAAAAAAGAAAAATGAATTAAAAGAAATGAGGACAATCTCAGAGACGCTCCAGGCAATATGAAACGCTCCAACATTCGAATTATAGGAGTCCCAGAAGAAGACAAAAAGAAAGACCATGAAAAAATACAGAGGAGATAATAGTTGAAAACTTCCCTAAAATGGAGAAGGAAATAATCACCCAAGTCAAGAAACCCAGAAAGCCCCAAATAGGAATAACCCAAGGTGAAACACCCCAAGACCATATTAATCAAATTAACAAAATAAACATGAAGAACAAATATTAAAAGCAGCAAGGGAAAAACAACAAATAGCACACAAGGGGATTCCCATAAGGATAAGAGCTGATCTTTCAATAGAACTCTTCAGGCCAGCAGGGAATGGCAAGAAATACTTAAAGTGATGAAAGACAATAACCTACAGCCCAGATTACTGTACCAGCAAGATCTCATTTCAAATACGAAGGAGAAATCAAAAGCTTTACAGACAAGCAAAAAGCTGACAGAATTCAGCACACCAAACCAGCTCTCCAACAATTGCTAAAGGATATTCTCTTAGACAGGAAACACAAAAGGGTGTATAAACCCGAACCCAAAACAATAAATAAATGCAACGGGATCATACTTATCAATAATTACCTTAAACGTAAATGGGTTGAATGCCCAACCAATAGACAAAGGCTGGCTGAATGGATACAAAACAAGACCCTGTATATTTGTCTATAAGAGACCCACCTCAAAACAAGGGACACATACAGACTGAAAGTAAAGGGCTGGAAAAGATATTCCATGCAAATAGAGACCAAAAGAAAGCAGGAGTAGCTATACTCATATCAGATAAAATAGACTTTAAAACAAAGTCTGTGAAAAGAGACAAAGAAGGACACTACATAATGATCAAAGGATCATCCAAGGAGAAGATATAACAATTATAAATATATATGCACCCAACATAGGAGCACTGCAATATGTAAGACAAATGCTAACAAGTATGAAAGGGGAAATTAACAATAACACAATAATAATGGGAGACTTTAATACCCCACTCACACCTATGGACAGATTAACCAAACAGAAAATTAACAAAGAAACACAAACTTTAAATGATACAATAGACCAGTTGGACCTAATTGATATCTATAGGAGCATTTCACCCTAAAACAATGAATTTCAACTTTATCTCAAGTGCTCACGAACCTTCTCCAGGATAGATCACATTCTGGCCATAAATCTAGCTTGATAAATTCAAAAAAAAATTGAAATCAACTGAAACATCTTTTCTGACTACAATACTTTAAGATTAGATCTCAATTATAGGAGAAAAAACTATTAAAAACTTCCAACATATGGAGGCTGAAACAACACGCTTCTGAATAACCAACAAATCACAGAAGAAATCAAAAAAGAAATCAAATATGTATAGAAATGAATGAAAATGAAAACACAAGAACCAAAATCTGTGGGACACTGTAAAAGCAGTGTTAAGGGGAAGGTTCATAGCAATACAGGCATACCTCAAGAAACAAGAAAAAGTCAAATAAATAACCTAACTCTACACCTAAAGCAACTAGAAAAGGAAGAATTGGAGAACCCAAGGGTTAGTAGAAGGAAAGAAATCGTAAAAATTAGGGCAGAAATAAATGCAAAAGAAACAAAAGAGACCATAGCAAAAATCAACAAAGCCAAAACCTGGTTCTCTGAAAGGATAAATAAAATTGACAAAACATTAGCCAGACTCATCAAGAAGCAAAGAGAGAAAAATCAAATCAATAAAATTAGAAATGAAAATGGAGAGATCACAACAGACAACACAGAAATACAAAGGATCATAAGAGACTACTATCAGCAATTATATGCCAATAAAATGGACAGCATAGAAGAAATGGACAAATTCTTAGAAAAGTACAACTTTCCAAAACTGAACCAGGAAGAAACAGAAAATTTTAACAGACTCATCACAAGCAAAGAAATTGAAATGGTAATCAGAAATCTTCCAGCAAACAAAAGCCCAGGTCCAGATGGCTTCACAGCTGAATTCTATCAAAATTTCGAGAAGAGCTAATACCTATCTTCCTCAAACTCTTCCAGAAATTTGCAGAGGAAGGTAAACTTCCAAACTCATTCTATGAGGCCGCAATCACCCTAATACAAAAACCTGACAAAGATGCCACAAGGAAAGAAAACTATAGGCCGATATCACTGATGAACATAGTTGCAAAAATCCTTAACAAAATTCTAGCAATCAGAATCCAACAACACATTAAAAAGATCATACACCATGACCAAGTGGGCTTTATCCCAGGGATGCAAAGATTCTTCAATATCCACAAATCAATCAGTGTAACTCACCACATTAACAAATTGAAAAATAAAAGCCATATGATGATCTCAATAGATGCAGAGAAAGCCTTTGACAAAATTCAACATCCATTTATGATAAAAACTCTCCAGAAAGCAGGAATAGAGGAACATACCTCAACATAATAGAAGCTATATATGACAAACCCACAGCAAACATTATCCTCAATGGTGAAAAATTGAAAGCATTTCCCCTAAAATCAGGAACAAGACAAGGGTGCCCACTTTCACTGCTACTGTTCAACATAGTTCTGGAAGTTTTGGCCACAGCAATCAGAGCAGAAAAAGAAATAAAAGGAATCCAAATTGGAAAAGAAGAAGTAAAACTCTCACTGTTTGCAGATGACATGATCCTCTACATAGAAAACCCTAAAGACTCCACCAGAAAATTACTAGATCTAATCAATGAATATAGTAAAGTTGTGGGATATAAAATCAACACACAGAAATCCTTGCATTCCTATACACGAATAATGAGAAAGCAGAAAAAGAAGTTAAGGAAACAATTCCATTCACCATTGCAACGAAAAGAACAAAATACTTGGGAAATATATCTACCTAAAGAAACTAAAGACATATATATAGAAAACTATAAAACGTTGGTGAAAGAAATCAAAGAGGACACTAAATAGATGGAGAAATATACCATGTTCATGGATCGGAAGAATCAATATAGTGAAAATGGGTATAATACCCAAAGCAATCAATACATTCAATGCAATCCCTATTAAGCTACCCAGTGTATTGTTCACAGAGCTAGAAGAATAATTTCACAATTTGTATGGAAATACAAAAAAAACCTTGAATAGCAAAGCA
>NW_017205411.1:0-5292 GCF_001704415.2 Capra hircus
TCCACAGGAAAGGCGAGAGGAACTCCAGGGTCGTGACACCATTCCCAGAGACAACCAGGTGTCTCAGTCCATTCAGGGAAACCTGTTTTCCCTGCACTGCGCGTCGACTTTCAAGCCGAAGATCGACTCACACCACGGTGGCACGTGGGGCAGCCCTGTGGGAAAGCCTCGTGGAAAGCCTCGTGGGAAAGCTCGAGGGAAAGCCACAGATCCCTTGATCCACGCGAAGGGAAGCGTGACACTGCTGCTACAGCTCGGGAGGAAAGCGCACGTGTGCATGCCCCCACTCGAGACGAGGACTGAGTCTCCTGGGGAGACTCCAGAAGTACCCCAAGATCCATGTCAGCACTGGAGAGGAATCCTCAGGTTCTGGCACCGACTCCACACGAGGTCTTAGGCCGCAGCATCGACGGGAGAGGAATCCAAGAGTCCCCGAGCAACTCCCATGGGGAATGGCCTTTCCTGAGGCCACCAGAGCGGGTCCCTGAGGTCCCCGTCGAAAGTCGAGAGCACCTGCCGAAACTCGAGAACATCCAGGAGGTTCTCCCCTCCAGGCGAGATGAGTGCCATTTCCGCTGAGGCATCTCGAGGCTAATCACACCTAACCTCTGGAGCTCCCAAAGCGACTTCACACCCTTGCTGCAACTCAAGAAGATCCCCGACATACCCCGTCTACACTCGAGAGGAAGCAGAGTCCCGCCCACATCCAGAGGAGCCCCGTTTCCGCCTCCTAGCTCGAGAGGAGGGATCCTTTCCCTGCGTGGTCGGGAAAGAATTCCTGGCGTTTCCGTCGCATTTCAAGAGGAGGCGCTCTCCACAGGAAAGGCGAGAGGAACTCCAGGGTCGTTCCACATTCCCAGAGTCCCCAGGATGTCTCAGTCCATTCCAGGGAAACCTGCTTTCCCTGCACTGCCTCGACTTTCAAGCGAAGATCGACTTACACCATGGTGGCACGTGGGACAGCCCTGTGGGAAAGCCTCGTTGGAAAGCCTCGAGGGAAAGCCACAGATCCCTTGATCCACGCGAAGAGAAGCGTGACACTGCTGCTACAGCTCGGGAGGAAATCGCACGTGCATGCCCCCACTCGAGACGAGGACTGACTCCCCTGGGGAGACTAGAGAAGTAACCCAGGATCCATGTCTGCACTGGAGAGGAATGCTCAGGTTCCGGCACAGACTCCATACAAGATCTTAGGCCCTGGCATCGACGAGAGAGGAATCCCGAGAGGCCCCCAAGCAACTCGCATGGGGACTGGCCTTTCCTGAGGTCACCAGAGCGGGTCCCTGAGGTCCTCGTCGTAAGTCGAGAGCACCTGCTGCAACTCGATAAATCCAGGAGGTTCTCCCCTCCAGGCGAGAAGAGGCCCATTTCCGCTGAGGCGTCTCGAGGCTAATCACACCTAACCTCTGGAGCTTCCAAAAGGTCCTTCGCACCCTTGATGCAACTCAGGAAGTTTCCCGACATACCCGTCTCCACTCGAGAGGAAGCAGGAGAGTTCTGCCCACATCCAGAGGAGCCCCGTTTCCGCCTCCTAGCTCGAGAGGAGGGATCCTTTCCCTGCGTGTTCGGGAAAGAATTCCCGGCGTTCCCGTCGCATCACAAGAGGAGACGCTCTCCACAGGAAAGGCGAGAGGAACTCCAGGGTCGTGACACCATTCCCAGAGTCCCCCAGATGTCTCAGTCCATTCCAGGGAAACCTGTTTTCCCTGCACTGTCTCGACTTTCAAGCCGAGGATCGACTCACACCACGGTGGCATCGTGGGACAGCCCTGTGAGAAAGCCTCGTGGGAAAGCCTCGTGTGAAAGCCTCAAGAGAAAGCCACAGATCTCTTGATCCACGCGAAGGGAAGCGTGACACTTGTGCTACAGCTCGGGAGGAAAGCGCACGTGCATGCCCCCGCTCGAGACGAGGACTGACTCCCCTGGGGAGACTCCAGAAGTACCCCAGGATCCATGTCTGCACTGGAGAGGAATGCTCAGGTTCCGGCACGGACTCCATACAAGATCTTAGGCCCTGACATCGACGAGAGAGGAATCCCGAGAGGCCCCCAATCAACTCGCATGTGGACTGGCCTTTCCTGAGGCCACCAGAGCGGGTCCCTTAGGTCCCCGTCGTAAGTCGAGAGCGCCTGCCACAACTCGAGAAAATTCAGGAAGTACTCCCCTCCAGGCGAGATGAGGCCCATTTCCCAGAGGCGTCTCGAGGCTAATCACACCTAACCTATGGAACTTCCAAAGGGTCCTTCACACCCTTGCTGCAACTCAAGAAGTTCCCTGACATACCCGTCTCCACTCGAGAGGAAGCACGAGATTCCCGCCCACATCTAGAGGAGCCCCGTTTCCGCCTCCTAGCTCGAGAGGAGGGATCCTTTCCCTGTGTTCTCGGGAAAGAATTCCCGGCGTTCCCGTCGCATCTCAAGAGGAGGCCCTCTCCACAGGAAAGGCGAGCGGAACTCCAGGGTGTGCCACCAATCTGATAGTCCCCCAGAGGTCTCAGTCCATTCCAGGGAAACCTGTATTCCCTGCACTGCCTCGAATTTCAAGCCGAGGATCGACTCACACCACGTTGGCACGTGGGACAGCCCTGTGGAAAAGCCTCGTGGGAAAGCCTTGTGGAAAAGACTCGAGAAAAGCCACTGATTCCTTGATCCACACGACGGGAAACATGACACTGCTGCCCATCTCGGCAGGAAAGCGCACTTGCATGCCCCAAACGAGACGAGGACTGACTCCCCAAGGGAGACTCCAAAAGTACCCCAAAATCCATGTCAGCACTGGAGAGGAATGCTCAGGTTCCGGCACCGACTCTACACAAGGTCTTAGGCCCGGCACGACGGGAGAGGAGGCCCTAGAGGCCCCCGAATTACTCGCATGGGGACTGGCCTTTCCTGAGGCCACCAGAGCGGGTCCCTGAGGTCCCCATTGTAAGTCGAGAGCACCTGCCGCACCTCGAGAAAATCCAGGAGGTTCTCCCTTCCAGGCGAGATTAGGCCCATTTCCGCTGAGGCATCTCGAGGCTAATCACACCTAACCTTTTGACTTTCCAAAGGGTCCTTCACACCCTTCTGCAACTCAAGAAGTTCCCCAACATACCCGTCTCCACTGGAGAGGAAGCACGAGAGTCCCGCTCCATCCAGAGGAGCCCCGTTTCCGCCTCATAGCTCGAGAGCAGGGATATTTCCCGGCGTGGTCGGGAAAGAATTCCCGGCGTTCCCGTCGCATCTCAAGAGGAGGCGCTCTCCACAGGAAAGGCGAGAGGAACTCCAGGGTCGTGCCACCATTCCCAGAGTCCCCCAGATGTCTCAGTCCATTCCAGGGAAACCTGTTTTCCCTGCACTGCCTCGACTTTCAAGCCGAGGATCGACTCACACCACGGTGGCACGTGGGACAGCCCTGTGGGAATGCCTCGAGGGAAAGCCTCGTGGGAAAGTCGAGGAAAAGTTGCAGATCCCTTGATCCACGCGAAGGGAAGCATGACACTGGTGCTACATCTCGGGAGGAAAGCGCACGTGCATGCCCCCACTCGAGACGAGGACTGACTCCTCTGGGGCGACTCCAGACGTACCCAAGATCCATGTCAGCACTGGAGAGGAATCCTCAGGTTCCGGCACCTACTCCACACAAGGTCTTAGGCCCCGGCATCGACGGAGGGAATCCCGAGAGGCACCCGAGCAACTCGCTTGGGACTGGCCTTTCCTGAGGCCACCAGAGCGGGTCCGTGAGGTCCCCGTCGTAAGTCGAGAGCACCTGCCGCAACTCGAGAAAATCCAGGAGGTTCTCCCTCCAGGCGAGATGAGGCCCATTTCCCCAGAGGCATCTCGAGGCTAATCACACCTGACGTCTGGAACTTACAAAGGGTCTTTCACACCCTTGCTGCAACTCAAGAAGTTCCCCGACATACCCGTCTCCACTCGAGAGGAATCACGAGAGTCCCGCCCTCATCCAGAGGAGCCCCCGTTTCCGCCTCCTAGCTCGAGAGGAGGGATCCTTCCCTGCGTGGTCGGGAAAGAATTCCGGCATTTCCGTCGCATCTCAAGAGGAGGCACTCTCCACAGGAAAGGCGAGAGGAACTCCAGGGTCGTGCCACCATTCCCAGAGTCCCCCAGATGTCTCAGTCCATTCCAGGGAAACCTTTTTTCCCTGCACTGCCTCGACTTTCAAGCCGAGGATCGACTCACAACACGGTGGCACGTGGGCAGCCTTGTGGGAAAGCCTCGTGGGAAAGCATCGTGGGAAAGCCTTGAGGGAAAGCCACAGATCCCTTGATCCCACGCGAAGGGAAGCGTGACACTGCTGCTACAGCCGGGGAGGAAAGCGCACGTGCATGCCCCACTCGAGACGAGGACTGACTCCACAGGGGAGACTCAGGAAGTACCCAAGATCCATGTCAACACTGGAGAGGAATCCTCAGGTTCCGGCACCGACTCCACACAAGGTCTTAGGCGCGGCATCGATGGGAGAGGAATACCGAGAGGCCCCGCGCAACTCGCATGGGACTGGCCTTTCTGAGGCCACCAGATCATGTCCCTGAGGTTCCCGTCGTAAGTCCAGAGCACCTGCCGCAACTCGAGAAAATCCAGGAGATTCTCCCCTCCAGGCGAGATGAGGCCCATTTCCCGCTGAGGCTTCTCGAGGCTAATCACACCTAACCTCTGGAACTTTCAAAGGGTCCTTCACACCCTTGCTGCAACTCAAGAAGTTCCCCGACATACCCGTCTCGACTCGAGAGGAAGCACGAGAGTCCCGCTCACATCAGAGGAGCCCCCGTTTCCGCCTCCTAGCTCGAGAGGAGGGTTCCTTTCCCTGCGTGTTCAGGAAAGAATTCCTGGCCTTCCATCGCAGCTCAAGAGGGGGCGCTCTCTACAGGAAAGGCGAGAGGAACTCCAGGGTCGTGCCACGATTCCCAGAGTCCCCCAGATGTCTCAGTCCACTCCAGGGAAACGTGTTTTCCTTGCACTGCCTCGACTTTCAAGCCGAGGAATGACTCACACCACGGTGGCACGTTGGACAGCCATTTGGGAAAGCCTCGTGGAAAGCCTCGTGGAAAGACTCGGGGGAAAGCCACAGATTCCTTCATCCACGCGAAGGGAAGCGTGACACTACAGCTACAGCTCGGGAGGAAAGCGCACGTGCATGCCCCAACTCAAGACGAGGACTGACTCCCTTAGGGAGACTCCAAAAGTACCCCAGGAACCATGTCAGCACTGGAGTGGAATCCTCCGGTTCCTGCACCGACTCACACAAGGTCTTAGCCCCCAGCATCGACGGGAGAGGAATCCCGAAGGCCCCATG
>NW_017205412.1:0-5292 GCF_001704415.2 Capra hircus
TCGCTCTCACAGGAAAGGCGAGAGGAACTCCAGGGTCGTGCCACCATTGACAGAGTCCCCCAGAAGTGTCAGTCCATTCCAGGGAAACCTGTTTTCCCTGCACTGCCTCGACTTTCAAGCCGAGGATCGACTCACCCAAAGGTGGCACGTGGGACAGCCCTGTGGAAAGCCTCATGGAAAGCTCCTGGGAAAGCCTCGAGGGAAAGCCACAGATCCCTGATGCACACGAAGGGAAGCGTGACACTGCTGCTACAGCTCGGGAGGAAATCGCACGTGCATGCCCCCCACTCGAGACGAGGACTACCTCCCTGGGGAGACTCCAGAAGTACCCCAAGATCCATGTCAGCACTGGAGAGGAATTCTCAAGTTCCGGAACCGACTCCACACAAGGTCTTTAGGCCCCCGGCATCGACGGGAGAGGAATCCCGAGAGGCCCCCCTGAGCAACTCGCATGGGGACTGGCCTTTCCTGAGGCCACCATAGCGGGTCCCTGAGGTCCCCGTCGTAAATCGAGAGCACCTGCCGCAACTCGAGAAAATCCAGGAGGTTCTCCCCTCCACTCGATATGAGGCCATTTACACTGAGGCTTCTCGTGGCTTATCACACCTAACCTCTGGAACTTCCAAAGGGTCCTTCACACCCTTGTTGCAACTCAAGAAGTTCCCCGACAACCCATTTCCACTCGAGAGGAAGCACGAGACTCCCGCCCACATCCAGAGGAGCCCCGTTTCCGCCTTCTAGCTCGAGATGAGGGATCCTTCCCCTGCGTGTCGGTATAGAATTCCCAGTGTTCCGTCGCATCTAAAGAGGAGGTGCTCTCCACAGGAAAGGCGAGAGGAACTCCAGGGTCTTGCCACCATTCCAGAGTCCCCCAGATATCTCAGTCCATTCCAGGGAAACCTGTTTTCCCTGCACTGCCTCGACTTTCAAGCCGAGGATCGAGTCACACCACGGTGGCACGTGGGACAGCCCTGTGGGAAAGCATCGTGGGAAAAGCCTAGTGGGAAAGCCTTGAGGGAAAGCCACAGATCCCTTTATCCACTCGAAGGAATTGCGACAATGCTGCTAGAGCTCGGGAGGAAAGCGCACGTGCATGCCCCCACTCGAGACGAGGACTGACTCCTTTGGGCAGACTCCAGAAGTACCACAAGATCCATGTCAGCACTGGAGAGGAATCCTCAGGTTTGTCCCCGACTCCACACAAGGTCTTAGGCCCGGCATCGACGGAGAGGAATCCGAGAGGCACCGAGCAACTCGCATGGGGACTGCTCTTTCCTGAGGCCACCAGAGCGGGTCCCTGAGGTCCCGGTAGTAATTCGAGAGCACCTGCCGCAACTCGAGAAAATCCAGGAGGTTCTGCCCTCCATGCGAGATGAGGCCCATTTACGCTGAGGCGTCTCGAGGCTAATCACACCTAACCCCTGGAACTTCGAAAGGTCCTTCACACCCTTGCTGCAACTCAAGAAGTTCCCCGACATACCCGTCTCCACTCGAGAGGAATCTCGAGAGTCCCGCCCACATCCAGAGGAGACCCTTTCCTGCCTCCTAGCTCGAGAGAGGGATCCTTTCCCTGCGTGGTCGGGAAAGAATTCCCCCGTGTTCCCGTCTCATCTCAGAGGAGGGGCTCTCCACAGGAAAGGCGAGAGGAACTCCAGGGTCGTGCCACCATTCCCAGAGTCGCCCTGATATCTCAGTCCATTCCTGGGAAACCTGTTTTCCCTGCACTGCCTCGACTTTCAAGCCGATGATCGACTCACACCACGGTGGCACGTGGACAGCCCTGGGAAAGCCTCGTGGGAAAGCATCGTGGCAAAGCCTTGGGAAAGCCGTAGATCCCTTGATTCACGTGAAGGGAAGCGTGACACTGCTGCTCCAGCTTGGGAGGAAAGCGCACGTGCATGCCCGCACTCGAGACGAGGACTGACTCCCCTGGGGAGACTCCAGAAGTACCCAGAGATCCATGTCGGCACTGGAGAGGAAACCTCAGGTTCCGGCACCGACTCCACACAAGGTCTTAGGACCGGCATCGACGGAGAGGAATCCCGAGAGGCTCCCGAGCAACTTGCATGGGGCTGGCCTTTCCTGAGGCCACCAGAGCGGGTCTCTGAGGTCCCAGACCTAAGTCGAGAGCACCTGCCGCAACTCGAGAAAATCCAGGAGGTTCTCCCCTCCAGGAGAGATGAGGCCATTTCCGCTGAGGCGTCTCAAGGCTAATCACACCTAACCTGTGGAACTTCCAAAGGGTCCTTCACACCCTTACTGCAACTCAGGAAGTTTCCCTACATACCGTCTCCACTCGAGAGGAAACACGAATGTCCCGCCCACATCCAGAGAATCCCCGTTTCCGCCTCCTAGCTCGAGAGGAGCGATCCTTTCCCTGCGTGGTCGGGAAATAATTCCCGCGTTCCCGTCGCATCTCAAGAGGAGGCACTCTCCACGGGAAAGGTGAGAGGAACTCCAGGGTCGTGCCACCATTCATAGAGTCTCCAGATGTCTAAGTCCCTCAAGGAAACCTGTTTTCCCTGCACTGCTTCGACTTTCAAGCCAGGATCGACTCACACCACCGGTGGCACGTGTGACAGCCCTGTGGGAAAGTCTCGTGTAAATGCCTCGAGGGAAAGCCTTGAGGGAAAGCCACAGATACCTTGATCCATTCGACGGGAAGCGTGACATTGCTGCTACAGCTCGGGAGGAAAGCGCACGTGCCTGCTCCCACTTGAGACGAGGACTGACTCCCCTGGGGAGACACCAGAAGTACCCCAAGATCCATGTCAGCACTGGAGAGGAATCCTCAGGTTCCGGCACCGACTCCACACAAGGTCTTAGGCCCGGCATCGACGGGAGTGGAATCCAAGAGGCCCCGAGCAACTCGCTTGGGGACTGGCCTTTCCTGAGGCCACCAGAGCAGGTCCCTGAGGTCCCCGTCGTAAGTCGCGAGAACCTGCCGCAAGTTGAGAAAATCGAAGAGGTTCTCCCCTCCAGACAAGATGAGGCCATTTCCGCTGAGGCATCTCGAGGCTAATCACACATAACCTCAGGAAGATCCAAAGGGTCCTTCACACCCTTGCTGCAACTCAAGAAGTTCCCCGACATACACGTCTCCCCGAGAGGAAGCACGAGCATCCTGCCCACAGCCAGAGGAGCCCCCATTTCCGCCTCCTAGCTCGAGAGGACGGATCGTTTCCCTCAGTGTTCGGGAAAGAATTCCGGGCGTTCCCTTTGCATCTCAAGAGGAGGCGCTCTACACAGGAAAGGCGACTAGAACTCCAAGGTCGTGCCACCACTCCAGAGTCCCCCAGATGTCTCAGTCCATTCCAGGGAAACCTGTTTTCCCCTTCAGTGCCTCGACTTTCAAGCCGAGGATCGACTCACAGCACGGTGGCACATGGGACTGCCCTGTTGGACAGCCTTGTGGGAAAGCCTCATGGGAAAGCCTCGAGGGAAAGCCACAGATCCCTTGATCCACGTGAAGGGAAGCGTGTCACTGCTGCTACAGCTCGGGAGGAAAGTGCACGTGCATGCCCCCACTCGAGACGAGGACTGACTCCCCAGGGGAGACACCAGAAGTACCCCAAGATCCATGACAGCACTGGAGAGGAATGCTCAAGTTCCGGCACCGACGCCACACAAGGTATTAAGCCCCGGCATCGACAGGAGAGGAATCCGAGAGGCCCCCGAGCAACTCGCATGGGGACTGGCCTTTCCTGAGGCCACCATAGCGGTCCCTGAGGTCCCCGTCGTAAGTCGAGAGCACCTGCTGCAACTCGAGAAAATCTAGGAGGTTCTCCCCTCTAGGTGAGATGAGGCCCATTTCAGCTGAGGCGTCTCCAGGCAAATCACACTTAACCTCTGGAACTTCCAAAGGGTCCTTCACACCTTTGCTGCAACTCTAGAAGTTCCCCGACATACCCGTCTCCACTCGAGAGGAATCACGAGAGTCCCGCCCACATTCCAGAGGAGCCCCGTTTCCGCCTCCTAGCTCGAGAGGAGGGATCCTTTCCCTGCGTGGTCGGGAAAGAATTCCCCGTGTTCCCGTCGCATCTCAAGAGGAGGCGCTCTCCACAGGAAAGGCGAGAGGAACTCCAGGGTCGTGCCACCATTCCCAGAGTCCCCCTGATGTCTCAGTCCATTCCAGGGAAACCTGTTTCCCTGCACTGCCTCGACTTTCAAGCGAGGATCGACTCACACCGCGGTGGCACGTGGACAGCCCTGTGGGAAAGCCTGTGGGAAAGCCTCGTGGGAAAGCCTTGAGGGAAAGCCACAGATCCCTGATCCATGCGAAGCGAAGCGCGACACTGCTGCTACAGCTCGGGAGGAAAGCGCACGTGCATGGCCCCACTCGAGACTAGGACTGACTCCACTGGGGAGACTCCAGAAGTAACCCAAGATCCATGTCAGCACTGGAGAGGAATCCTCAGGTTCCGGCACCAACTCCACACAAGGTCTTAGGTCCAGGCATCGACGGGAGAGACATCACGAGAGCTCCTGAGCAACTCGCAAGGGGACTGGCCTTTCCTGAGGCCACCATAGCGGGTCCCTGAGGTCCCCGTCGTAAGTTGGAGAGGACCTGCCGAAACTCGAGAAAATCCAGGATGTTCTCTCCTCCAGGCAAGATAAGGCCCAGTTCTGCTGAGGCGTCTTGAGGCCAATCACAAGTAACCGATGGAACATCCACAGGGTCCTTCACACCCTTTCTGCAACTCAAGAAGTTCCCCAACATACCCGTCTCCACTCGAGAGGAAGCACGAGAGTCCCGCCCCAAATCCAGAGGAGCCCTTTTTCCGCCTCCTAGCTTGAGAGGAGGGATCCTTTCCCTGCGTGTTCGGGAAAGAATTCCCGGCGTTCCCGTCGCATCTCAAGAGGAGGCGCTCTCACAGGAAAGGCGAGAGGAACTCCAGGGTCTTGCCACCATTCCAGAGTCCTCCTGATGTCTCAGTCTATTCCAGCGAAACCTGTTTTCCCTGCACTGCCTCGACTTTCAAGCCGAGGATCGACTCACACCACGGTGGCACGTGGGACAGCCCTGTGGGAAAGCCTCGTGGAAAGCCTCATGGGAAAGCCTCGAAGGAAAGCCAAAGATCCCTTGATCCACGCGAAGGGAAGGGTGACACTGATGCTACTGTCGGGAGAAAGCGCACGTGCATGCCCCCACTCCAGACGAAGACTGACTCCCCTGCGGAGAGACTCCAGAAGTACCCAAGATCCATCTCAGCACTGGAGAGGAATGCTCAGGTTCCGGCACTGACTCCACACAAGATCTTAGGCCCCGGCATCGACGGGAGAGGAATCCGA
>NW_017205413.1:0-5292 GCF_001704415.2 Capra hircus
GAAATGGGACTCATCACGCCTGGATGGGAGAACCTCCTGGATTTTCTCGAATTGCGGAAGGTGCTCTCGACTTACGACGCGGACCTCAGGGACCCGTTCTGGTGGCCTCAGGAAAGGCCAGTCCCCATGCGAGGTGCTCGGGGGCCTCTAGGGATTCCTCTCCCGTCGATGCGGGGCCTAAGATCTTGTGTGGAGCCGGTGCCGAAACCAGAGGATTCCTCTCCAGTGCTGACATGGATCTGGGGTACTTCTGGAGTCTCCCCAGTGGAGTCAGTCCTCGTCTCGAGTGGGGGCATGCACGTGCGATTTCCTCCCGAGCTGTAGCAGCAGTGTCATGCTTCCCGTCGAGTGGATCAAGGGATCTGTGGTTTTCCCTCAAGGCTTTCCCTCGAGGCATTTGCACGAGTCTTTCCCACAGGGCTGTCGCACGTGCCACCATGGTGTGAGTCGATCCTCGGCTTGAAAGTAGAGGCAGTGCAGGGAAAACAGTTTTCCCTGGAATGGACTGAGACATCTGGGGGACTCTGGGATTGGTGGCAGGACCGTGGAGTTCCTCTCGCCTTTCCTGTGGAGAGCGCCTCCTCTTGAGATACGACGGGCACGCCGGGAATTCTTTCCCGACCACGCAGGGAAAAGATCCCTCCTCTCGAGCTAGGAGGAGGAAACGGGACTCCTCTGGATGTGAGCAGGACTCTCGTGCTTCCTCTCGAGTGGAGACGGGTATGTCGGGGAACTTCTTGAGTTGCAGCAAGGGTGTGAAGGACCCTTTGGAAGTTCCAGAGTTTAGGTGTGATTATCCTCGATATGCCTCAGCGGAATTGGGCCTCATCTCGCCTCGAGGGGAGAACCTCCTGGATTTTCTCGATTTGCAGCCGGCGCTCTCGACTTACGACAGGGACCTCACGTACCCGCTCTGGTGGCCTCAGGAAAGGCAAGTCCCCTTGCTAGTTGCTCCGTGCCTCTCGGAATTCCTCTCCCGTCAATGCTGGGGCTAAGACCTTGTGTGGCGTCATGGCCGGAACCTGTGGATTCCTCTCCAGTGCTGACATGAATCTTGGGTTACTTCTGGAGTCTCCCCAGGGGAGTCAGTCAACGTCTCTAGTGGGGGCATACGCCTGTGCTTTCAACCCGTGTTGTAGCTGAAGTGTCACGCTTCCTGTCGCGTGGATCAAGGGATCTGGGCTATCCTTCGAGACTTTCAAACGAGGCTTTCCCATGATGCCTTCCAGAAGGGCTATGCCAAGTGCCACTGTGGTGTGAGTCGATCCTCGGCTTGAAAGTCGAGGCAGTGCAGGGAAAACAGGTTTCCCGGGAATGGACTGAAACATCTGAGGGACTGTGGGAATGGTGTCACGAACCTGGATTTCCTCTCGCCTTTCCAGAGGAGAGCGCCTCCTGTTAAGATGCGAAGGGAACGCCGGGAATTCTTTCCCGACCACGCAGGGAAAGGATCCCACCTCTCGAGCTATGAGGCGGAAACGGGGCTCATCTGGATGTGGGCAGGACTCCTGTGCTTCCTCTCGAGTGGAGACGGGTATGTCGGGAATTTCTTGAGTTGCAGCCAGGTTGTGAAGAATACTTTGAAATTTCCAGAGATTAGGTGTGATTAGCTTCGAGACGCCTCAGCCGGAAATGGGCCTCATCTCGCCTGGAGGGGAGAACCTCCTGGATTTTTCTCGAGTTGAGGCAGGTGCTCACAACTTACGACCGGGACCTCAGGGACCTGCTCTGGTGGCCTCAGGAAAGACCAGTCCCCATGGGAATTGCTCGCGGGCCTCTCGGGATTCCTCTCCCGTCGATGCCGGGGCCTAAGACATTGTGTGGAGATGGTGCCGGAACCTCAGGATTCCTCTCCAGTGCTGACATGGATCTTGAGGGACTTCTGGAGTCTCCCCAGGGAAGTCAGTCCTCCGTCTTCAGTGGTGGCATGCACGTGCGCTTTCCTCCCGAGCTGTAGCATCAGTGTCACGCTTCCCTTGGCGTGGATCAAGGGATCTGTGGCTTTCCCTCGAGGATTTCCCACGAGGTTTTCCCACGAGGCTTTCCCACAGGGCTGTCCCACGTGCCACCGTGGTGTGAGTCGATCCTTGGCTTGAAAGTCGAGGCACTGCAGGGAAAAACAGGTTTCCCTGGAATATACTGAGATATCTGGGGGACTCTGGGAATGGTGGCACCACCCTGGAGTTCCTCTCACCTTTCCTGTGGAGAGCGCCTCCTCTGGAGATGCGACAGGAACGCCAGGAATTCTTTCCCGACACAGTGAAAGGATCCCTCGTCTCGAGCTATGAGGAGAAAAGGGGCTCCTCTGGATGTGGGCGGGACTCTCGTGCTTCCTCTCGAGTGGAGACGGGTATGTCGGGGAACTTCTTGAGTTGCACAAAGGTTTTGAAGGACCCTTTGGAAGTTCAGAGGTAGGTGTGATTAGCTTCGAGACGCCTCAGCGGAAATCGGCTCATGTCGCCTGGAGGGAAGAACCACCTGGATTTTCTCCAGTTGAGGCAGGTGCTCACAACTTACGACCGGGACATCAGGGACCTGCTCTGGTGGCCTCAGGAAAGACCAGTCCCCATGCGAATTGCTCGGGGGCCAATCGGGATTCCTCTCCCGTCGATGCCGGGCCTAAGACTTGTGTGGAGATGGTGCCAGAACCTGAGGATTCCTCTCAGTGCTGACATGGATCTGGGGTACTTCTGGAGTCTCCCCAGGGGAGTCAGTCCTTGTTTCGAGTGGGGGCATGCACGTGCGCTTTCCTCCCGAGATGTAGCAGCAGTGTCATGCTTCCCTTCGCGTAGATCAATGGATCTGTGGCTTTCCCTAGAGGCTTTCCCAAGAGGATTTCCCACGAGGCTTCCCACAGAGCTATCCACGTGCCACCGTGGTATGAGTCGATCCTTGCCGTGAAATTCGAGCAGTGCAGGGAAAACAGTTTCCTCTGGAATGGACTGAGACATCTGGGTGACTCTGTGAATGGTGCCTCGACCCTGGAGTTCCTCTCGCCTTTCCTGTGGAGAGCGCTTCCCCTTGAAATGCGAGCGGAGTGGCGTGTATTATTTCCTGACCAAGCAGGGAAAGGATCCCTCATCTCGAGCTTCGATACCAAAACGGCATCTCCTCTGGATGTGGCGGTACCCTCGTACTTCCTCTCGAGTGGAGACGGGTATGTCGGGGAACTTCTTGAGTTGCAGCAAGGACCCTTTTGAATTTCCAGAATTTAGGTTGTGATGAGCCTCCAGATGCCTCAGAGGAAATGGGCCTCATCTTGCCTGGAGGAGAGAACCTCCTGGATTTTCTAGAGTTGGGCAGGGTCTCTCGAGTTACGACATGGACCTCAGGGACCCCCTCTGGTGGCCTCAGGAAAGGCCAGTGCCCATGGGAGTTGCAAGGGCGCCTTTCGGGATTCCTCTCCGGTCGATGTCGGGCCTAAGACCTTTTGTGGAGTCGGGGCTGGAACCTGAGGATTCCTCTTCAGTGCTGACATGATCTTGGCTTACTTCTGGAGTTTCCCCTGGGGAGTCTGTGCTCATCTCATGTGGGGGCATGCACGTGAGCTCTCCTCAGGAACTGTAGCAGCAGTGTCACACTTCCGTCGCGTGGATCAAGGGATCTGTGGCTTTCCCTCGAGCTTTCGACGACAGCTTTCCCACAGGGCTGACCCACGTTCCATGGTGTAGTGAGTGGATCCTCGGCGTGAAAGTAGAGGCAGTGCAGGGAAAGCAAGTTCCTCTGGAATGGACTGACATCTGGGGTCCCTTGGAATTGTGGCACGACACTGGGTTTCTCTCGCTTTTCCTGTTGAGAGCGCCTCCTCTTGAGTTGCGACGGGAAAGCGGGAATTCTTTCCAGACAAAGCTGGAAAGATCCGTCATCTAGAGCTACGAGGTGAAAGCCAGGCTCCTCTGGATGTGGCGGGACTCTCGTGCTTCCTCTCGAGTGAGACGGGTTATGTCGGGAACTCTTGAGTTGCAGCAAGTGTGGGAAGGACCTTTGGAAGTCCAGAGTTCAGGTGTGTTTAGCCTCAAGACGCCTCAGCGGAAATGGGCCTCATCTCGCCTGAAGGGGAGAACCTCCTGGATTTTCTCGAGTTGTGGCAGGTGCTATCGAGTTACGACAGGGTACCTCAGGGACCCGCTCTGGTTGCCTCAAGAAAGGCCAGTCGCCATGCGAGTTGCTAGGGGTCCTCTCAGGATTCCTCTCCCGTCGATGCCAGGGCCTAAGACCTTGTGTGGAGTTGTGTTCAGAACCTGAGGATTCCTCTCCAGGGCTGACATCATCTAGGGGTACTTCTGGAGTCTGCCCTGGGGAGTCAGTCCTCGGCTCGAGTGGGGTCATGCACGTGCGCTTTCCTTCCGAGAGGTAGCAGCAGTGTAACGCTTCCATTCGCATGGATCAAAGGATCTGTGGCTTTCCCTCGAGGCTTTCCCACGAGGCTTTCCAACAGGGGTGTCCCACGTGCCCCGTAGTGTGAGTCAATCCTCCGCGGTGAATGTCGAGGCAGTGCAGGGAAAACAGGTTTCCCTGTAATGGACTGAGACATCTGGGGACTCTTGGAATGTTGGCACGACCCTGGAGTTCCTCTCGCCTTTCCTGTGAGAGCGCCTCCTCTTGAGATGCGGCGGAACGGCGGGAATCCTTTCCCGATGAAGCAGGGAAAGGATACCTCATTTCGACGTACGAGGCGGAAATGGGCTCCTCTGGATGTGGGCGGGACCCCGTGCTTCCTCTCGAGTGAAGACGGGTTTGTCGGGGAACTTCTTGAGTTGCAGCAAGGGTGTGAAGGACCCTTTGGAAGTTCCACAGGTTAGGTGTGATTAGCCTCGAGACACCTCAGCGGAAATGGGCCTCATCTCGCCTGGAGGGGAGAACCTCCTGGATTTTACCGAGTTGTGGTTAGGTGCTCTCGAGTTACGACGGGGACCTCAGGGACTCGCCTCTGGTGGCCTCAGGAAAGGCCAGTCACCATGCGAGTTACCATGGGGCCTATAGGGATTCCTCACCCATCGATGCCGGTGCCTGAGACCTTGTGTGGAGTCGGGGCCAGACCCTGAGGATGCCTCTCCAGTGCTGACATGAATCTTTCCATACTTCTGGAGTCTCACCAGGGGAGTCAGTCCTCATCTCGTGTGGGGGCATGCACCTGCGATTTCCTCACAAGCTGTAGCAGCAGTGTCACGCTTGCCGACATGTGGTTCAAGGATCAGTCGCTTTGCATCGAGGCTTTCCCACGAGGCTTTCGAACAGGGCTGTCCCACATGTCACGGTGGTGTGAGTCTATCCTCGGTGAACGTCGAGGCA
>NW_017205414.1:0-5292 GCF_001704415.2 Capra hircus
CTGGCGGCCGCAGGAAATGGCGGCCGCAGGAAGTGTTGCTAGGGGCCTCTTGTGATTCCTCTCCCGTCGATGCCGGGGCCTAAGACCTTGTGTGGAGTCGGGGCCGGAAGCTGAGGATTCCTCTCCAGTGCTGACATGGATTTTGGGGTACTTCTGGAGTCTCCACAAGGGAGTCAGGCCTCGTCTCGAGTGGGGGCATGAGCGTGCCCTTTCCTCCCATGCTGTAGCAGCAGTGTCACGCTTCCCTTGCGTGGACCAAGGGATCTGTGGCTTTCCCTCGAGTCTTTCCCACGAGGCTTTCCCACAGGGCTGTCCCACGTGTCACGGTGGTGTGAGTCGATCCTCGGCATGAAAGCCGAGGCAGTGCAGGGAAAACAGGTTCCTGTGGAATGGACTGAGACATCTGGGGGAGTCTTGGAATGGTGGCACGACCCTGCAGTTCCTCTCCCCTTTCCTTTGGAGAGCGCCTCCTCTTGAGATGCGATGGGAATGCCGGGAATTCTTTCCCGACCAAGCAGGGAAAGGATCCCTCCTCTCGAGCTACGAGCCGGAAACGGAGCTCCTCTGGATGTGGCCGGGACCCTCGTGCTTCCTCTTGAGTGGAGACGGGTATGTCGGGAACTTCTTGAGTTGCAGCATGACTGTGAAAGACTCTTTGGAAGTTCCAGAGGTCACGTGTGATTAGCCTCCAGACACCTCAGTGGAAAGGGCCTCATCTCGCCTGCAGGGGAGAACCTCCTGGATTTTACCGAGTTGCGGCAGGTGCTCTCGACTTACGACGGGGACCTCATGGACCCGCTCTGGTGACCTCAGGAAAGGCCAGTCCCCATGCGAGTTGCTAGAGGGCCTGTCGCTATTCCTCTCCCGTCGATGCCAGGGCCTAAGACCTTGTGTGGAGTCGGGGCCGGAACCTGAGGATTCCTCTCCAGGGCTGACATGCATCTTGGGGTACTTCTGGAGTCTCCCCAGGGGAGTCAGTCCTAGTTCGAGTGGGGGCATGCACGTGCGCTTTCCTCCCGTGCTGTAGCAGCAGTGTCACGCTTCCCTTCGCGTGGATCAAGGGATCTGTGGCTTTCCCTCGAGGCTTTCCCACGAGGCTTTCCCACAGGGCTCTCCCACGTACCACCGTGGTGTGAGTCGATCCTCGGCGTGAAAGTCGAAGCAGTGCAGGGAAAACAGGATCCTCTGCAATGGACTGAGACATCTGGGGCACTCTTGGAATGGTGGCACTACCCATGAGTTCCTCTCGCCTTTCCTGTGCAGCGCGCCTCCTCTTGAGATGCATCGGAAACGTCGGGAATTCTTTCCCGAGGAAGCAGGGAAGGATCCCTCATCTCGAGTTTGGAGGCGGAAACGGAGCTCCTCTGGAGTGGCCGGACCCTCGTGCTTCCTCTGGAGTGGAGACCGGTATGTCGGGAACTTCTTGAGTTGTAGCAAGGGTGTGTAGGACCCTTTGGAAGTTCCAGAGTTTAGGTGTGATTACTCTCGAGACGCCGCAGAGAAAATGGGCCTCATCTCGACTGGAGCAGAGAACCTCCTGGATTTTCTCGAGTTGAGGCAGGTGCTCTCGACTTACGACCGTGACCTCAGGGACAGTGAAGCAGATGTGTCACGCTTCCGTCGCGGGGATCAAGGGATCTGTGGCTTTCCCTCGAGCTTTCCCACGAGGCTTTCCACAGGGCTGTCCCACGTGCCACCATGGTGTGAGTGGATCCTCGGCGTGAAAGTCGAGGCAGTGCAGTGAAAACAGGTTCCTCTGAAATGGACTGAGACATCTGGGGGACTCTTGGAATGGTGGCACGACCCTGGAGTTCCTCTCGCCTTTCCTATTGAGAGCCCTTGCTCTTGAGATGCCACAAGAATGCCGAAAAATCTTTCCTGACTAAGCAGGATAGGATCCTTCATCTCGAGCTGCCAGGCGGAAACGGGGTTCCTCTGAATGTGGGCGGGACCCTCGTGCTTCCTCTCGTGTGGAGACGGGTATGTCGGGGAACTTCTTGAGTTGAAGCAAGGACCCTTTTGAATTTCCAGAGTTTAGGTGTGATGAGCCTCCAGACACCTCAGAGGAAATGGGCCTCATCTTGCCTGGAGGGGAGAACCTCCTGGATTTTCTAGAGTTGGGCAGGGACTCTCGAGTTACGACGGGGACCTCAGGGACCCGCTCTGGTGGCCTCAGGAAAGGCCAGTGCCCATGGGAGTTGCAAGAGGGCCTTTCGGGACTACTCTCCCGTCGATGTCGGGCCTAAGACCTTGTGTGGAGTCGGGGCTGGAAGCTGAGGATTCCTCTCCAGTGCTACCATGGATCTTGGCGTACTTCTGGAGTCTCCCCTGGGGAGTCAGTGCTCATCTCGTGTGGGGCATGCACGTGAGCTTTCCTCACGAACTGTAGCAGCAGTGTCACACTTCCCGTCGCATGGATCAAGGGATCTGTGGCTTTCCCTCGACGCTTTACCACGAGGGTTTCCCACAGGTCTGTCCCACGTTCCACCGTGGTGGTGTGAGTCGATCCTCGGCGTGAAAGTCGAGGCAGTGCAGGGAAAACAGGTTTCCCTGGAATGGACTGAGACATCTGGGGAACGCTGGGAATGGTGGCACGACCCTGGAGTTCCTCTCGCCTTTACTGTGTAGATCGCCTCCTCTTGAGATGCGATGTGAATGCCGGGATTTCTTTCCCGACCACGCAGGGAAATGATCCCTCCTCTCGAGCTAGGAGGCGGAAACGCGGGGCTCCTCTGGATGTGGGAGGGAATCTCGTGCTTCATCTCGAGTGGAGACGGGTATGTCGGGGGAACTTCTTGAGTTGCAGAAAGGTGTGAAGGACCCTTTGTAAGTTCAGAGGTTAGGTGTGATTAGCCTCGAGACGCCTCAGCGGAAATGGGCCTCATCTCCCCTGGAGGGGGAAAGCCTCCTGGATTTTCTCGAGTTGCGGCAGGTGCTCTCGACTTACGAAGGGGACCTCAGGGACCCGCTCTGGTGGCCTCAGGAAAGGCCAGTCCCCATGCGAGTTGCTCGGTGGCCCCTCGGGATTCCTCTCCCGACGATGCCGGGCCTAAACCTTGTGTGGAGTCGGTGCCGGAACCTGAGGATTCCTCTCCAGTGCTGACATGGATCTTGGGGTACTTCTGGAGTCTCCCCAGGGGAGTCAGTCCTCGTCTCGAGTGGGGGCATGCACGTGCGCTTTCCTCCCGAGCTGCAGCAGCATTGTCACGGTTCCCTTCGCGTGGATCAAGGGAACTGTGGCTTTCCCTCGAGGCTTTCCACGAGGCTTTCCCACCTTTCCCACGAGGCTTTCCCACAGGGCTGTCCCACGTGCCACCGTCGTGTGAGTCGATCCTCGGCTAGAAAGTCGAGGCAGTGCAGCGAAAACAGGTTTCCCTGGAATGGACTGAGACATCTGGGGGACTCTGGGAATGGTGGCACGACCCTGGAGTTCCTCTCGCCTTTCCTGTGGAGAGCGCCTCCTCTTGAGATGCGACGGGAACGCCGGGAATACTTTCCGACCACGCAGGGAAAGGATCCCTCCTCTCGAGCTAGGAGGCGGAAACGGGGCTCCTCTGGATGTGGGCAGAACTCTCGTGCTTCCTCTCGAGTGGAGACGGGTATGTCGGGGAACTTCTTGAGTTGGCAGCAAGGGTGTGAAGGACCCTTTGGAAGTTCCAGAGTTTAGGTGTGACTAGAGTCGAGACGCCTCAGCGGAAATGGGCCTCATCTCGCCTGGAGGGGAGAACCTCCTGGATTTTCTCGAGTTGTGGCAGGTGCTCTGGACTTACGACGGGGACCTCAGGGACCCGCTCTGGTGGCCTCAGGAAAGGCCAGGCCCCATGCAAGTTTCTCGGGGGCCTCTCGGGATTCCTCTCCCGTCGATGCCAGGGCCTAAGACCTTGTGTCGAGTCGGTGCTGGAAACTGAGGATTCCTCTCCAGTGCTGACATGGATCTTGGGGTACTTCTGGAGTCTCACCAGGGCAGTCAGACCTCGTCTCGATTGGGGGCATGCCTGTGCGCTTTCCTCCTGAGCTGTAGCAGCAGTGTCACGGTTCCCTTCGCGTGGATCAAGGGATCGGTGGCTTTCCCTCGAGGCTTTCTCTCTAGGTTTTCCAACGAGGCTTTCCCACAGGGTTGTCCCACGTGCCACTGTGGTGTGAGTCGATCCTCGGCTTGAAATTCGAAGCAGTTCAGGGAAAACAGGTTTCGCTGGAATGGACTGAGATATCTGGGGACTCTGGAATGGTGGTATGAACCTGGAGTTCCTCTCGCCTTTCCTGTGGAGAGCGCCTCCTCTTGAGATTCGACGGGCACGCAAGGAATTCTTTCCCGACCACACAGGGAAAGGATCCCTCTTCTCGAGCTATGAGGAGGAAACGGGACTCCTCTGGATGTGGGTGGGACTCTCGTGCTTCCTCTCGAGTCGAGACGGTTATGTCGGGGAACTTCTTGAGTTGCAGCAAGGATGTGAAGGACTCTTTGGATGTTCCAGAGGTTAGGTGTGATTAGCCTCGAGACCCCTCAGCGGAAATGGGCCTCATCTCGCCTGGAGGGGATAACCTCCTGGATTCTCTCGAGTTGCGGCAGGTGCTCTCGACTTACGACGGGGACCTCAGGGACCCGCTCTGGTGGCCTCAGGAAAGGCCAGTCCCCATGCGAGTTGCTCGGGGGTCTCTCGGGATTCCTCTACTGTTGATGCCGGGGCCTAAGACCTTGTGTGGAGTCGGTGCCAGAAACTGAGGATTTCTCTCCAGTGATGACTTGGATCTTGGGGTACTTCTGGAGTCTCCCCAGGGGAGTCAGTACTCGTCTCGTGTGGGGGCATGCACGTGTGCTTTCCTCCCTGAGCTCTAGCAGCAGTGTCACGCTTCCATTCGCGTGGATCATGGGATCTGTAGCTTTCCCTCGGGCTTTCGCACGAGGCTTTCCCGCAAGGCTTTCCCGCAGGGCTGTCCCACGTGGCCACCGTGGTGTGAGTCGATCCTCGGCTTGAAAGTCTAGGGCAGTGCAGGAAAAACAGGTATGCCTGGAATGGACTGAGACATCTGGGG
Source organism: Capra hircus (assembly GCF_001704415.2). Lineage (NCBI taxonomy): Eukaryota > Metazoa > Chordata > Mammalia > Artiodactyla > Bovidae > Capra > Capra hircus. The sequence goes on from NW_017205414.1 coordinate 5,035, forward strand.
ACTCTGGAATGGTGGCACGACCCTGGAGTTCCTCTCGCCTTTCCTGTGGAGAGCGCCTCCTCTTGAGATGCGACGGGAACGCCGGAATTCTTTCCGACCACGCAGGGAAAGGATCCCTCCTCTCAAGCTAGGAGGCAGAAACGGGGGCTCCTCTGGATGTGTGGGGGACTCTCGTGCTTCCTCTCGAATGGAGACGGGATATGTCGGGGAACTTCTTTGAGTTGCAGCAAGGGTGTGAAGGACCCTTTGTAAGTGCAG
>NW_017205415.1:0-5291 GCF_001704415.2 Capra hircus
CTCCGTGCAGCAGGGCTTTCCTCTTGACTGGGCTCGGCTGGCCTCCTCTTCTCCCGAGGAGGCTCGCTACACTGCTGGCTGTGCTCTCGCCTATCAGGCGGGCGCAGGGCTCCTCCAGCAGGTCTTGCCTCAGGGGCTGCTTCCCCTGAGTTGAGGCTGTGGGCGGGAACCCAGACACGCAGGATAAGGCCCCAACCACCTGCACATGTCTCTGCTGGGGAGGAGAGTGCTAGGGAACCTACGTCTCTCACACACTTTCTAGCACCCACGGAGTCAGCCTCTGGGAGTGTGGGGATGCAAAAACCCAGCCAGGGGCCCCTTGGAACCTGGTGCTCTCCGTGCGGAGCTTTGTCTGGGCGGCCAAAGGAACCGCTGAAGGAGCCTGCTGTTGCCCTTCGCTTCCCTCTGACAGAGCTTTCACTGCTGGAGCCCTTGCAGTGTGCAACCCACCAGCCCTAAGCCCTCCTCAAGGACGCTTGGGACCTAAGTGCAAAGGCAAGGCAGGGGTAGAGCTGAAGCCAGGAAGGCGCCAGTGGCGTTTCCGAGCCTCACACAGCCTGCTCCTTCCTGGGGAGGGAGCCTTAAAGCAAGGCAAGTCTGCGCAAGGCTCGCCTATGGCAGAGCATCTTGGTGCCAGGAACTCTGCCAGATCGGGCCTCTGAACAGAGCTAGAGATCTGCCGTACTGGAGTCGCACTTAGCTTCGTGTAAGCAGGGATTTCAGCTTGACGGGGACTTGCTGCCTCCTCTTCCCCCCGAGGAGGCTCGCTTCCCTGCTGGCTGTGCACTCGCCTATCAGGCGGGGCGCAGGGCTCCTCCAGCAGGTCTTGCCTCAGGGGCTGCTTCCCCTGAGTTGGGGCTGTGGGCAGGAACCCAGACACGCAGGATCAGGCCCAAAACACCTGCACATGTCTCTGCTGGGGAGGAGAGTGCTAGGGAACCTACGTCTGTCATACACTTTCTGGGCACCCAAGGAATCAGCCTCCGTGTGTGCGGGGCTGAAAACCCCAGCCAGGGGCCTGGGAGCCTGGTGCTCTCCGTGTGGCGCTGAATCTGGGCGGCCAAGCAACCGCTGGAGGAGCCCTGCAGTTGCCCTTCCCTTCCCTCTGACAGAATTCTCACTGCTGGAGCCCTTGGCAGTGTGCAACCACCAGCCCCTAAGCTCTCCTTAAGGAGGACTGGGACCTAAGTGCAAAGGCAAGGCAGGATTGGAGCTGAGGCAAGAAAGGCGCCAGTGGCGACTCCCAGGCTCCTGCTGCCTGCTCCTTCCTGGAGAGGCAGCCTAAAAGCAAGGCAAGTCTGGGCAAGGCTAGCCCCCGGCAGAGCAGCCTCGCGCCAGGAACTCTGCCAGATCGGGGCTCTGAGCAGAGCTAGAGCTCTGCCGTACTGGAGGCGCACTTAGCTCCGTGCAAGCAGGGCTTTCAACTTGACGGGGCTGGGCTGCCTCCTCTTCCCCGAGGAGGCTCGCTTCCTGCTGGCTGTGCACTCGCCTATCAGGCGGGGCGCAGGGCTCCTCCAGCAGGTCTTGCCTCAGGGGCTGCTTCCCCTGAGTTGGGGCTGTGGGCAGGAACCCAGACACGCAGGATCAGGCCCCAACCACCTGCACATGTCTCTGCTGGGGAGGAGAGTGCTAGGGAACCTACGTCTGTCATACACTTTCTGGGCACCCAAGGAATCAGCCTCCGTGTGTGCGGGGCTGAAAACCCCAGCCAGGGGCCCTGGGAGCCTGGTGCTCTCGGTGCGGCGCTGATTCTAGGCGGCCTAGAAACCGCTGGAGGAGCCCTGCAGTTGCCCTTCCCTTCCCTCTGACAGAGCTCTCACTGCTGAAGCCCTTGGCAGTGTGCAACCCACCACCCCCTAAGCCCTCCCAAACCACGCCTGGCACCTATGTGCAAAGGCAAGGCAGGATTGGAGCTGAGGCAAGGAAGGCACCAGTGGCGTCTCCCAGGCTCGCTCAGACAGCTCCTTCCTGGGAGGGAGCCTAAAAGCAAGGCAAGTCTGGGCAAGGCGAGCCCCGGCCGAGCAGCCTCGCGCCAGAAACTCTGCCAGATCGGGGCTCTGAGCAGAGCTAGAGCTCTGCCGTACTGGAGGCCCACTTAGCTCCGTGCAAGCAGGGCTTTCCTCTTGACTGGGCTCGGCTGCCTCCTCTTCTCCCGAGGAGGCTCGCTACACTGCTGGCTGTGCTCTCGCCTATCAGGCGGGCGCGCAGGGCTCCTCCAGCAGGTCTTGCCTCAGGGGCTGCTTCCCCTGAGTTGAGGCTGTGGGCGGGAACCCAGACACGCAGGATAAGGCCCCAACCACCTGCACATGTCTCTGCTGGGGAGGAGAGTGCTAGGGAACCTACGTCTCTCACACACTTTCTAGGCACCCACGGAGTCAGCCTCTGGGAGTGTGGGGATGCAAAACCCAGCCAGGGGCCCTTGGAACCTGGTGCTCTCCCGTGCGGAGCTTTGTCTGGGCGGCCAAGGAACCGCTGAAGGAGCCCTGCTGTTGCCCTTCGCTTCCCTCTGACAGAGCTTTCACTGCTGGAGCCCTTGGCAGTGTGCAACCCACCAGCCCCTAAGCCCTCCTCAAGGACGCTTGGGACCTAAGTGCAAAGGCAAGGCAGGGGTAGAGCTGAAGCCAGGAAGGCGCCAGTGGCGTTTCCGAGCCTCACACAGCCTGCTCCTTCCTGGGGAGGAGCCTTAAAGCAAGGCAAGTCTGCGCAAGGCTCGCCTATGGCAGAGCATCTTGGTGCCAGGAACTCTGCCAGATCGGGCCTCTGAACAGAGCTAGAGATCTGCCGTACTGGAGTCGCACTTAGCTTCGTGTAAGCAGGGATTTCAGCTTGACGGGGACTTGCTGCCTCCTCTTCCCCGAGGAGGCTCGCTTCCCTGCTGGCTGTGCACTCGCCTATCAGGCGGGGGCGCAGGGCTCCTCCAGCAGGTCTTGCCTCAGGGGCTGCTTCCCCTGAGTTGGGGCTGTGGGCAGGAACCCAGACACGCAGGATCAGGCCCCAAACACCTGCACATGTCTCTGCTGGGGAGGAGAGTGCTAGGGAACCTACGTCTGTCATACACTTTCTGGGCACCCAAGGAATCAGCCTCCGTGTGTGCGGGGCTGAAAACCCCAGCCAGGGGCCCTGGGAGCCTGGTGCTCTCCGTGTGGCGCTGAATCTGGGCGGCCAAGAAACCGCTGGAGGAGCCCTGCAGTTGCCCTTCCCTTCCCTCTGACAGAATTCTCACTGCTGGAGCCCTTGGCAGTGTGCAACCCACCAGCCCCTAAGCTCTCCTTAAGGAGGACTGGGACCTAAGTGCAAAGGCAAGGCAGGATTGGAGCTGAGGCAAGAAAGGCGCCAGTGGCGACTCCCAGGCTCCTGCTGCCTGCTCCTTCCTGGAGAGGCAGCCTAAAAGCAAGGCAAGTCTGGGCAAGGCTAGCCCCCGGCAGAGCAGCCTCGCCAGGAACTCTGCCAGATCGGGGCTCTGAGCAGAGCTAGAGCTCTGCCGTACTGGAGGCGCACTTAGCTCCGTGCAAGCAGGGCTTTCAACTTGACGGGCTGGGCTGCCTCCTCTTCCCCGAGGAGGCTCGCTTCCCTGCTGGCTGTGCACTCGCCTATCAGGCGGGGGCGCAGGGCTCCTCCAGCAGGTCTTGCCTCAGGGGCTGCTTCCCCTGAGTTGGGGCTGTGGGCGGGAACCCAGACACGCAGGATCAGGCCCCAACCACCTGCACATGTCTCTGCTGGGAGGAGAGTGCTAGGGAACCTACGTCTCTCACACACTTTCTAGGCACCCACGGAGTCAGCCTCTGGAGTGTGGGGATGCAAAACCCAGCCAGGGGCCCTTGGAACCTGGTGCTCTCCGTGCGGAGCTTTGTCTGGGCGGCCAAGGAACCGCTGAAGGAGCCCTGCTGTTGCCCTTCGCTTCCCTCTGACAGAGCTTTCACTGCTGGAGCCCTTGGCAGTGTGCAACCCACCAGCCCCTAAGCCCTCCTCAAGGACGCTTGGGACCTAAGTGCAAAGGCAAGGCAGGGGTAGAGCTGAAGCCAGGAAGGCGCCAGTGGCGTTTCCGAGCCTCACACAGCCTGCTCCTTCCTGGGGAGGGAGCCTTAAAGCAAGGCAAGTCTGCGCAAGGCTCGCCTATGGCAGAGCATCTTGGTGCCAGGAACTCTGCCAGATCGGGCCTCTGAACAGAGCTAGAGATCTGCCGTACTGGAGTCGCACTTAGCTCGTGTAAGCAGGGATTTCAGCTTGACGGGGACTTGCTGCCTCCTCTTCCCCGAGGAGGCTCGCTTCCCTGCTGGCTGTGCACTCGCCTATCAGGCGGGGGGCGCAGGGCTCCTCCAGCAGGTCTTGCCTCAGGGGCTGCTTCCCCTGAGTTGGGGCTGTGGGCAGGAACCCAGACACGCAGGATCAGGCCCCAAACACCTGCACATGTCTCTGCTGGGGAGGAGAGTGCTAGGGAACCTACGTCTGTCATACACTTTCTGGGCACCCAAGGAATCAGCCTCCGTGTGTGCGGGGCTGAAAACCCCAGCCAGGGGCCTGGAGCCTGGTGCTCTCCGTGTGGCGCTGAATCTGGGCGCCAAGCAACCGCTGGAGGAGCCCTGCAGTTGCCCTTCCCTTCCCTCTGACAGAATTCTCACTGCTGGAGCCCTTGGCAGTGTGCAACCCACCAGCCCCTAAGCTCTCCTTAAGGAGGACTGGGACCTAAGTGCAAAGGCAAGGCAGGATTGGAGCTGAGGCAAGAAAGGCGCCAGTGGCGACTCCCCAGGCTCCTGCTGCCTGCTCCTTCCTGGAGGCAGCCTAAAAGCAAGGCAAGTCTGGGCAAGGCTAGCCCCCGGCAGAGCAGCCTCGCGCCAGGAACTCTGCCAGATCGGGGCTCTGAGCAGAGCTAGAGCTCTGCCGTACTGGAGGCGCACTTAGCTCCGTGCAAGCAGGGCTTTTCAACTTGACGGGCTGGGCTGCCTCCTCTTCCCCCGAGGAGGCTCGCTTCCCTGCTGGCTGTGCACTCGCCTATCAGGCGGGGCGCAGGGCTCCTCCAGCAGGTCTTGCCTCAGGGGCTGCTTCCCTGAGTTTGGGGCTGTGGGCAGGAACCCAGACACGCAGGATCAGGCCCCAAACACCTGCACATGTCTCTGCTGGGGAGGAGTGCTAGGGAACCTACGTCTGTCATACACTTTCTGGGCACCCAAGGAATCAGCCTCCGTGTGTGCGGGGCTGAAAAACCCCAGCCAGGGGCCTGGGACCTGGTGCTCTCCGTGTGGCGCTGATCTGGCGGCCAAGCAACCGCTGGAGGAGCCCTGCAGTTGCCCTTC
>NW_017205416.1:0-5291 GCF_001704415.2 Capra hircus
CCACGAGGCTTTCCCACGAGGCTTTCCAAGCAGCTTCCACCCCACCCACCGTTGTGAGTCGATCTTGCTTGAAAGTCGAGGTAGTGCAGGGAACAGGTTTCCCTGGAATGGACAGAGACATCTGGGGGACTCTGGAATGGTGGCACGACCCTGGAGTTCCTCTTGCCTTTCCTGTGGAGAGCGCCTCCTCTTGAGATACGACGGGAATGCCGGGAATTCTTTCCCGACCACGCATGGAAAGGTTCCCTCCTATCGAGCTAAGAGACGGAAACGGGGCTCCTCTGGATGTGGGCGTGACTCTCGTGCTTCCTCTCGAGTGGAGACGGGTATGTCGGGGAACTTCTTGGGTTGCAGCAAGGTTGTGAAGGACCCTTTGGAAGTTCCAGATGTTAGATATGATTAGCCTCGAGACGACTCAGCGGAAATGGGCCTCATCTCGCCTGGAGAGGAAAACCTCCTGGATTTTCTCGAGTTGCGGCAGGTGCTCTCGACTTACGTCGGGGACCTCAAGGACCCGCTCTGGTGGCCTCAGGAAAGGCCAGTCCCCATGCGAGTTGCTTGGGGACCTCTCGGGATTCCTCTCCCGTCGATGCTGGGGCCTAAGACCTTGTGTGGAGTCAGTGCCGGAACCTGAGGATTCCTCTCCAGTGCTGACATGGATCTTGGGGTATTTCTGGAGTCTCCCCAGGGGAGTCAGTCCTCGTCTCGAGTGGGGACATGCACGTGCGCTTTCCTCCCGAGCTGTAGCAGCAGTGTCGTGCTTCCCTTCGTGTGGATCAAGGGATCTGTGGCTTTCCCTCGAGGCTTTCCACGAGGCTTTCCCACGAGGCTTCCCACGAGGCTTTCCCACAGGGCTGTCCAACGTGCCACCGTGGTGTGTGTCGATCCTCGGCTTGAAAGTCGAGACAGTGCAGGGAAAACAGGTTTCCCTGGAATGGACTGAGACATCTGGGGGACTCTTGGAATGGTGGCACGACCCTGGAGTTCCTCTCGCCTTTCCTGTGGAGAGCGCCTCCTCTTGAGATGCGCCGGGAAGGCCGGGAATTCTTTCACGATCACGCAGTGAAAGAATCCCTCCTCTCGAGCTAGGAGGCAGAAACGGGACTCCTCTGGATGTGGTGGAACTCTCGTGCTTCCTCTCGAGTGGAGACGGGTATGTCGGGGATCTTCTTGAGTTGCAGCAAGGGTGTGAAGGACCCTTTGTAATTTCCAGAGGTTAGGTGTGATTAGCCTCGAGACGCCTCAGCGGAAATGGGCCTCATCTCGCCTGGAGTGGAGAACCTCCTGGATTTTCTCGAGTTGCTGCAGGTGCTCTCGACTTACAACGGGGACTTCAGGGACCCGCTCTGGTTGCCTCAGGAAAGGCCAGTCCCCATGCGAGTTGCTCAGGGGCCTCTTGGGATTCCTCTCCCGTCGATGCTGGGCCTAAGACCTTGTGTGGAGTCAGTGCCGGAACCTGAGGATTCCTTTCCAGTGCTGACATGGATCTTGGGGTACTTCTGGAGTCTCCCCAGGGGAGTCAGTCCTCGTCTCGAGTGGGGCATGCACGTGCGCTTTCCTCCCGAGCTGTAGCAGCAGTGTCGTGCTTCCCTTCGTGTGGATCAAGGGATCTGTGGTCTTCCCTCGACGCTTTCCACGAGGCTTTCCCACAGGGCTGTCCCATGTGCCACCGTGGTGTGAGTCTATCCTTGGCTTGAAAGTCGAGGTAGTGCAGGGAAACAGGTTTCCCTGGAATGGACAGAGACATCTAGGGAACTCTGGGAATGGTGGCACGACCCTGGAGTTCCTCTTGCCTTTCCTGTGGAGAGCGCCTCCTCTTGAGATACGACGGGAATGCCGACAATTCTTTCCCGAAGACGCATGGAAAGGTTCCCTCCTATCGAGCTAAGAGACAGAAACGGGGCTCCTCTGGATGTGGGCGTGACTCTCGTGCTTCCTCTCGAGTGGAGACGGGTATGTCGGGGAACTTCTTGAGTTGCAGCAAGGGTGTGAATGACCCTTTGGAAGTTCCAGATGTTAGATATGATTAGCCTCGAGACGCCTCAGCGGAAATGGGCCTCATCTCGCCTGGAGAGGAAAACCTCCTGGATTTTCTCGAGTTGCGGCAGGTGCTCTCGACTTACGACGGGGACCACAGGGACCTGCTCTGGTGGCTTCAGTAAAGGCCAGTCCCCATGCGAGTTGCTCGGGGCCTCTCGGGTTTCCTCTCCCGTCGATGCTGGGGCATAAGACCTTGTGTGGAGTCAGTGCCAAAACCTGAGGATTCCTCTCCAGTGCTGACATGGATCTTGGGGTATTTCTGGAGTCTCCCCAGGGAGTCAGTCCTCGTCTCGAGTGGGGCATGCACGTGCGCTTTCCTCCCGAGCTGTAGCAGCAGTGTCGTGCTTCCCTTCGTGTGGATCAAAGGATCTGTGGCTTTCCCTCGAGGCTTTCCTCGGGGCTTTCCCACGAGGCTTTCCCACAGGGCTGTCCCACGTGCCACCGTGGTGTGAGTCGATCCTCAGCTTGAAAGTCGAGACAGTGCAGGGAAAACAGGTTTCCCTGGAATGGACTGAGTCATCTGGGGGACTCTTGGAATGGTGGCACGACCCTGGAGTTCCTCTCGCCTTTCCTGTGGAGAGCGCCTCCTCTTGAGATGCGCCGGGAAGGCCGGGAATTCTTTCCGACCACGCAGTGAAAGAATCCCTCCTCTCGAGCTAGGAGGCAGAAACGGGGCTCCTCTGGATGTGGGTGGAACTCTCGTGCTTCCTCTCGAGTGGAGACGGGTATGTCGGGGAACTTCTTGAGTTGCAGCAAGGGTGTGAAGGACCCTTTGGAAGTTCCAGAGGTTAAGGTGTGATTAGCCTCGAGACGCCTCATCGGAAATGGGCCTCATCTCGCCTGGAGGGGAGAACCTCCTGGATTTTCTCGAGTTGCTGCAGGTGCTCTCGACTTACGACGGGGCCCTCAGGGACCTGCTCTGGTTGCCTCAGGAAAGGCCAGTCCCCATGCGAGTTGCTCAGGGACCTCTCGGGATTCCTCTCCCGTCGATGCTGGGCCTAAGACCTTGTGTGTAGTCAGTGCCGGAACCTGAGGATTCCTCTCCAGTGCTGACATGGATCTTGGGTACTTCTGGAGTCTCCTCAATGGAGTCGGTCCTCGTCTCGAGTGGGGACATGCACGTGCGCTTTCTTCCCGAGCTCTAGCAGCAGTGTCACGCTTCCCTTCGCGTGGATCAAGGGTTCTGTGGGCTTTCCCTCCAGGGTTTCCCACGAAGCTTTCCCATGAGGCTTTCCCACAGGGCTGTCCCGCGTGCCACCGTGGTGTGAGTCGATCCTCGGCTTGAAAGTGGAGGCAGTGCAGGGAAAACAGTTTCCTGGAATGGACCGAGACATCTCGGGGACTCTGTGAATGGTGGCACGATCCTGGAGTTCCTCTCGCCTTTCCTGTGGAGAGCGCCTCCTCTTGAGATGCGACGGAAACGCCGGGAATTCTTTCCCGAGCACGCAGGGAAAGGATCCCTCCTGTCCAGCTAGGAGGCGGAAACTGGGCTCCTCTGGATGTGGGCGGGCTCTCGTACTTCCTCTCGAGTGGAGACGGGTATGTCGGGGAACTTCTTGAGTTGCAGCAAGGGTGTGAAGGACCCTTTGGAAGTTCCAGAGTTTAGGTGTGAATAGCCTCAAACGCCTCAGCGGAAATGGGCCTCATCTCACCTGGAGGGGAGAACCTCCTGGATTTTCTCGAGTTGCGGCAGGTGCTCTCGACTTACGACACGGACCTCAGGGACACGCTCTGGTGGCCTCAGGAAAGGCCAGTCCCATGCGAGGTGCTAGGGGCTTCTCGGGATTCCTCTCCCGTCAATGCCGAGGCCTAAGACCTTGTGTGGAGTCCCCGGAACATGCGGATTCCTCTCCAGTGCTGACATGGATCTTGGGGTACTTCTGGAGTCTCCCCAGGGGAGTCAGTCCTCGTCTCGAGTGGGGCAGGCATGTGCGCTTTCCTCCCGAGCGTAGCAGCAGTATCACGCTTCCCTTCTCGTGGATCAAGGAATCTGTGGCTTTCCCTGGAGTCTTTCCCATGAGGCTTTCCCACAGGGCTATTCCACTTGCCACCATGGTGTGAGTCGATATTCGGCGTGAAAGTCGAACCAGTGCAGGGAAAACAGGAATCTCCTTCCCCACAGTAGGGATACACTGTCCCCTTGGGCGGTATCTCCAGGGCACTCACGCTGGGGGTTGCCGCGGGACGTGCGGGCCTCAGGCTCCACGTGAGAAAAGCCCAAATGACATTAGCTGCCAGTCCAGACGCTGGCCCTCAGGTCTCTGGCCGGAGCCTTGGGCTCCAGGCAACTCTCAAAGCCCTCAGCGGTGGCACTCTGGGACTGCTGTAGGGAAAGGATGCCAAGAGCCCACGGAGGAGTTGGGAGGGGCATGGGGAAACGGAGGCGAGGACAGCGAGGCATCTAGGTGGAGGCGCTGGAGAGAGCGTCTGGTGTCCCGGAATGCCTCGGAGGAGCCAGCGGGGGACAGTCGAGGACCAGGGACCTGTGGAATGTGAAAAGGCGGGAAATCCCAGAGCAAGGCAGGCTGGGAAAGGCGGCGTTGGTGGCCAATTCAAAGGGACCTAGGGGCGTTTCCTGGGTGGTGAGTTCCCTTGGCACTGCTGAGGGCCCCTGATTGATCCACTCGGGTTGAACCCACCCCCGCTGCGAGGGAGGGCCACAAACCAAAGCCCCCGAACTGCCCGCCCACCCCAACGGGGATCTTGCGCGTCCAGGGCACAGCCGTGCCGGGAAAAGCCCACTCGCTCCACGGGACTCCGTCCAGGGTCTCTGCTTGGAAAGAGGCCGGGGGCGGCCCCTCCATCTACCCACCCAAACCCTATTGACGTCAATGGTGGCGGAGACGCCTCCCGTTCTCCAGAGTCCTGAGCTGCTGGGTCCCCGCCCACTCGGCCAGCAGTCTGCAGCGTGCCCGTGTGCCTCTCCCACCATGGCTTCATCCGGCTCCTCCAGCACCTCAACGGTACGTTTGCCTCGGTCCCTTTGGTCGGATCACATCTCAGTGGATTTGGGGTGGCCTGGGCAAGGGCTCTCGCAAATGTGTTGACCCCCCTCCCACCCGAGAACGGCTGGACCCATCAGCCAGGCCGGGGTTCCGAGGCGGTGTGTGCCCAATTCGGAGGGCGTGGCATCGTTCGTTCATCTTGCTCCTTTGGCACACACATGGCTTCTCCGTTCTCTTTCGAGACAGTGTTGTTTCAGGGGTGCTGCGCGGGGCGGGGCGGGTTGGGGGTGGTGGGAGCGGGTGCTT
>NW_017205417.1:0-5291 GCF_001704415.2 Capra hircus
GGGAGAAGAATCCCGAGAGGGCCCGAGCAACTCGCATGGGGACTGGCCTTTCCTGAGGCCACCAGAGCGGGTCCCTGAGGTCCCCGTCGTAAGTCGAGAGCACCTGCCCGCAACTCGAGAAAATCCAGGAGGTTCTCCCCTCCAGGCGAGATGAGGCCCATTTCCGCTGAGGCGTCTCGAGGCTAATCACATCTAACATCTGGAACTTCCAAAGGGTCCTTCACACCCTTGCTGCAACTCAAGAAGTTCCCGACATACCGTCTCCACTCGAGAGGAAGCACGAGAATCCCGCCACATCCAGAGGAGCCCCGTTTCCGCCTCCTAGCTCGAGGGAGGGATCCTTTCCCTGCGTGGTCGGGAAAGAATTCCCGGCATTCCCGTCGCATCTCAAGAGGAGGCGCTCTCCACAGGAAAGGCGAGAGGAACTCCAGGGTCGTGCCACCATTCCCAGAGTCCCCAGATGTCTCAGGCCATTCCAGGGAAACCTGTTTTCCCTGCACTGCCTCGACTTTCAAGCGAGGATCGACTCACACCACGGTGGCACGTGGGACACCATGTGGGAAAGGCCTCTGGAAAGCCTCGTGGGAAAGACTCGAGGGAAGCCCTGATCCCTTGATCCACGCGAAGGGAAGCGTGACACTGCTGCTAAAGCTCGGGAGGAAAGCGCACGTGCATGCCCCACTCGAGACGAGGACTGACTCCCCTGGGGAGACTCCAGAAGTACCCCAAGATCCATGTCAGCACTGGAGAGGAATCCTCAGGTTCCGGTACCGACTCCACACAAGATCTTAGGCCCGGCATCGACGGGAGAGGAATTCCGAGAGGCCCCCGAGCAACTCGCATGGGGACTGGCCTTTACTGAGGCCACCAGAGCAGATCCTGAGGTCCCCGTCGTAAGACGAGAGCACCTGCCGAAACTCGAGAAAATCCAGGAGGTTCTCCCCTCCAGGCAAGATGAGGCCCATTTCCGCTGAGGCGTCTCGAGGTAATCACACCTAACATCTAGGAAATTCCAAAGGTCCTTCACACACTTGCTGCAACTCAAGAAGTCCCCGACATAGCCGTCTCCACTCGAAACGAAGCACGAGAGTCCCGCCCACATCCAGAGGAACCCGTTTCCGCCTCCTAACTCGAGAGGAGGGATCCTTCCCTAGCGTGGACGGAAAGAATTCCCGGCGTTCCCCGTCGCAACTCAAGAGTAGGCGCTCTCCACCGGAAAGGCAAGAGGATCTCCAGGGTCGTGCCACCATTCCCAGTGTCCCCCAGATGTCTCAGTCCATTCCAGGGAAACCTGTTTTCCCTGCACTTCCTCGACTTTCAAGCCGAGGATCGACTCACACCACGGTGTGGCACGTGGGACAGCCCTGTGGGAAAGCCTCGAGGGAAAGCCTCGTGGGAAAGCTTCCAGGGAAAGCCACAGATCCCTTGATCCTCGTGAAGGGAAGCGTGACTCTGCTGCTAGAGCTCGGGAGGAAAGCGCACGTGCATGCCCCACTCGAGACGAGGACTGACTCCCCTTGGGAGACTCCAGAAGTACCCAAGAGCCATGTCAGCACTGGAGAGGAATCCTCCGGTTCCGGCACCGACTCCACACAAGATCTTAGGCCCCGGCATCGACGGGAGAGGAATCCCGAGTGGCCACGAGCAACTCGCATGGGGACTGGCCTTTCCTGAGGCCACCAGAGCGGGTCCCTGAGGTCCCCGTCGTAAGTCGAGAGCACCTGCTGCAACTCGAGACAATCCGGGAGGTTCTCCCTCCAGGCGAGTTGAGGCCCATTTCCGCTGAGGCGTCTCGAGTCTAATCACAACTAACCTCTGGAACTTCCAAGAGTCCTTCACACCCTTGCTGCAACTCAAGAAGTTCCCCGACTTACCCGTCTCCACTCGAGAGGAAGCAGGAGAGTCCCGCCCACATCCAGAGGAGCCCCGTTTCCGCCTCCTAGCTCGAGAGGAGGGATCCTTTCCCTGCGTGTTCGGCAAAGAATTCCCGGCGTTCCAGTCGCATCTCAAGAGGAGGCGCTTCCACAGGAAAGGCGAGAGGAAAACCAGGGTCGTGCCACATGCCCAGAGTCCCCAGATGTCTCAGTCCATTCCAGGGAAACCTGTTTTCCCTGCACTGCCTCGACTTTCAAGCCGAGGATTGACTCACTCCACGGTCACGTGGGACAGCCCTGAGGAAAGCCTCGTGGGAAAGCTTCGTGGGAAAGCCTCGAGGGAAAGACACAGATCCCATCATCCACGCGAAGGGAAGCGTGACACCGCTGCTACAGCTCGGGAGGAAAGCGCACGTGCATTTCCCCACACGAGACGAGGACTGACTCCCCTGGGAGACTCCAGAAGAACCCCAAGATCCATGTCAGCACTGGAGAGGAATGCTCAGGTTCCGGCACCGACTCCACACAAGATTTTAGGCCCCGGATCGACGGGAGAGGAATCCCGAGAGGCCCCCGAGCAACTCGCATGGGGACTGGTCTTTCCTGAGGCCAACAGAGCAGGTCCCTGAGGTCCCCGTCGTAAGTCGAGAGCACCTGCCTCAACTCGAGAAAATCCAGGAGGTTCTCCCCTCCAGGCGAGATGAGGCCCATTTCCGCTGAGACTTCTCGAGACTAAAAACACCTAACCTCTGGAACTTCCAAGCGTCCTTCACACCGTTGCTGCAACTCAAGAAGTTCCCCGACATACCCGTCTCCACTCGAGAGGAAGCACGAGAGTTTGGCCCACATCCAGAGGAGCCCCGTTTCCGCCTGCTAGCTCGAGAGGAGGGATCCTTTCCCTGCGTGGAGGGTAAGAATTCCCGCGTTCCCGCTGCATCTCCAGAGGAGGCGCTCTCCACAGGAAAGGCGAGAGGGACTCCAGGGTCGTGCCACCATTCCTAGAGTTTTGCAGATGTCTCAGTCCATTTCAGGGAAACCTGTTTTCCCTGCACTGCCTCGACTTTTCACTGGAGGATCGACACACTCCACGGTGGCACGTGGACAGCCCTGTGGGAAAGCCTCGTGGGAAAGCCTCTTGGGAAAGCCTCGAGGGAAAGACACAGATCACTTGATCCACGGGAACGGAAGCATGACACTGCTGCTACAGCTCGGGAGCAAAGCGCACGTGCATTCCTCCACTCGAGACGAGGACTGACTCCCCTGGGAGACTCCAGAAGTACCCCAATATCCATGTCAGCACTGGAGAGGAATCCTCAGTTTGCGGCACCGACTCCACACAAGGACTTAGGTCCCAGCATCGACGGGAGAGGAATCCTGAGAGGCACCCGAGCAACTCGCATGGGGACTGGCCTTTCCTGAGGCCACCAGAGCAGGTCCCTGAGAGGTCCCGTCATAAGTCGAGAGCACCTGCTGCAACTCGAGAAAATCCAGGAGGTTCTCCCTCCAGGCGAGATGAGGCCCATTTCCGCTGAGGCGTCTCGAGGCTAATAACACCTAATCTCTGGAACCCCAAAGGGTCCTTCACACCATGCTGCAACTCAAGAAGTTCCCCGACATACCCGTCTCCACTCGAGAGGGAAGCACGGAGAGTTCACCCCACATCCAGAGGAGCCCCGTTTCCGCCTCCTAGCTCGAGAGGAGGGATCCTTTCCCTGCGTGGTCGGGAAAGAATTCCCGAAGTTCCCGTCGCATCTCAAGAGGAGGCGCTCTCCACAGGAAAGGCAGAGGCACTCCAGGGTCGTGCCACCATTACCAGAGTCCCCAGATATCTCAGTCCATTCCAGGGAAACCTGTTTTCCCTGCACTGCCTCGACTTTCAAGCCGAGGATCGACTCACACAACGGTGGCACGTGGGACAGGCCTGTGGGAAAGCTCTGTGGAAAGCCTCGGGGAAAGCCTCGAGGGAAAGCCACTGATCCCTTGATCCACGGGAAGGGGAAGCGTGACACTGCTGCTACAACTCGGGAAGGAAAGCCACGTGCATGCCCCCACTCGAGACGAGGACTGACTCCCTGGGGAGACTCCAGAAGTGCCCAAGATCCATGTCAGCACTGGAGAGGAAAGCTCAATTCCGGCACGAATCCACACCAGGTCTTAGGCCCCGGCATCGACGGAGGAATCCCGAGAGGCCCCAGCAACTCGCATGGGACACTGGCCTTTCCTGAGGCCACCAGAGCGGGTCCCTGAGGTCCCGTCGTAAGTCGAGAGCACCTGCCGCAACTCGAGAAAATCCAGGAAGTTCTCCCCTCCAGGCGAGATGAGGCCCATTTCCCCTGAGGCGACTCTAGGCTAATCACACCTAAACTCTGGAACTTCCAAAGAGTCCTTCACACCCTTGCTGCATCTCAAGAAGATCCCCGACATACCCGTCTCACTCGAGAGGAAGCACGAGAGTCCCGCCCACATCCAGAGTAGCCCCGTTTTCCGCCGCTAGATCGAGAGGAGGGATCCTTTCCCTGCGTTAGTCGGGAAAGAATTCCCGGCGTTCCCGTCGCATCTCAAGAGGAGGCGCTCTCCACAGGAAAGGCGAGAGGAACTCCAGGGTCGTGCCACATTTCCAGAGTCCCGCAGATGTCTCAGTGTAATCCAGGGAAACCTGTTTCCCTGATCTGCCTCGACTTTCAAGCGAGGATCGACTCACGCCACGGTGGCACGTGGCACAGCCCTGTGGGAAAGCCTCGTTGGAAAGCCTCGTGGGAAAGCCTCAAGGGATAGCCCCTGATCCCTTGATCCACGCGAAGGGAAGCGTGACACTGCTGCTACAGCTGAGGAAAGCGCACGTGCATGCCCCCACTCGAGACGAGGACTGACTCCCCTGGGGAGACTCCAGAAGTACCCCAAGATCCATGTCAGCACTGGAGAGGAATGCTCAGGTTCCAGCACCGACTCCACACAAGATCTTAGGCCCTGGCATAGACGGGAGAGGAATCCTGAGAGGTCTCCGTGCAACTCGCACGGGGGACTGGCCTTTCCTGAGGCCACCAGAGCTGGTCCCTGAGGTCCCCGTCGTAAGTCGAGAGCACCTGCCTGCAACTCGAGAAAATCCAGGAGGTTCACCCCTCCAGGCAAGATGAGGCCCATTTCCGCTGAGGCGTCTCGACGTAAATCACACCTAACCTCTGGAACTTCCAAAGGGTCCTTCACACCCTTGCTGCAACTCAAGAAGTTCCCCGACATACCCGTCTCCACTCGAGAGGAAGCACGAGAGTTCCGCGCCACAACCAGAGGAGCCCCGTTTCCGCCTCCTAGCTCGAGAGGAGGATCTTTCCCTGCGTGGTCGGGAAAGAATTCCCGGCGTTTCCGTCGCATCTCAAGAGGAGACGCTCTCCACAGGAAAGGCGAGAGGAACTCCCGGTC
>NW_017205418.1:0-5290 GCF_001704415.2 Capra hircus
TCGAGACTCCTCCAGCAGAGAAAATGGGCCTCATCTCGACTGGAGTAGAGAACCTCCCGGATTTTCTCGAGTTGGGCAGGTGCTCTCAACATAAGACCGTGACCTCAGGGACAGTGTAGCAGATGTGTCACGCTTCCCTTCCCGGGGATCAAGGGATCTGTGGCTTTCCCACGAGGCTTTCCCAAGGGCTGTCCCACGTGCCACCATGGTGTGAGTGGATCCTCGCGTGAAAGTCGAGCATTGCGGGGAAAACAGGTTCCTCTGAAATGGACTGAGATATGTGGGGGACTCTTGGAATGGTGGCACGACCCTGGAGTTCCTCTCGCCTTTCCTATTGAGAGCCCTTCCTCTTGAGAGGCCACGGGAATGCTGAAAAATCTTTCTTGACTAAGAAGGATAGGATCCCTCATCTCGAGCTACCAGGCGGAAAAGGGTTCCTCTGGATGTGGGCGGGACTCTCGTGCTTCCTCTCGAGTGGAGACGGGTATGTCGGGGAACTTCTTGAGTTGCAGCAAGGACCCTTTGAATTTCCAAAGTTTAGGTGTGATGAGCCTCCAGACGCCTCAGAGGAAATGGGCATCTCGCCTGGAGCGGAGAACCTCCTGGATTTTCTAGAGTTGGGCAGGGTCTCTCGAGTTACGACGGGGACCTCAGGAACCCGCTCTGGTGTCCTTAGGAAAGGCCAGTGCCCATGGGAGTTGCAAGGGGCCTTTCGGGATTCCTCTCCCGTCGATGTCGGGGGCCTAAGACCTTGTGTGGAGTCGGGGCTAAAACCTGAGGATTCCTCTCCAGTGCTGACATGGATCTTGGGGTACTTCTGGAGTCTCTCCTGGGGAGTCAGTGCTCATCTGGTGTGGGGGCATGCACGTGAGCTTTCCTCACGAACTGTAGCAGCAGTGTCACACTTCCCGTCGCGGGGATCAAGGGATCAGTGCTTTCCCTCGAGGCTCCCACGAGGCTTTCCCACGAGGCTTTCCCACGAGGCTTTCCCACAGGGCTGTTCCACGTGCCACCGTGGTGTGAGTCGATCCTCGCTTGAAAGTCGAGGCAGTGCAGGGAAAACAGGTTTCCCTGGAATGGACTGAGACATCTGGGGGACTCTGGTAATGGTGGCACGACCGTGGAGTTCCTCTTGCCTTTCCTGTGGAGAGCACCTCATCTTGAGATGCGACGGGAACGCCGGGAATTCTTTCCAGACCACGCAGGGAAAGGATCCCTCCTCTCCAGCTAGGAGGCGGAAACGGGGCTCCTCTGGATGTGGGCAGGACTCTCGCGCTTCCTCTCCAGTGGAGACGGGTATATCGGGGAACTTCTTGAGTTGCAGCAAGGGTGTGAAGGACCCTTTGGAAGTTCAAGAGTTAGGTGTGATAAGCCTCGAGAAGCCTCAGCTGAAATCGGCCTCATCTCGCCTGGAGGGGAGAACCTCCTGGATTTTCTCGAGTTGCGGCAGGTGCTCTTGACGTAAGACAGGGACCTCAGGGACCCGCTCTGGTGGCCTCAGGAAAGGCCAGTCCCCCTGCGAGTTGCTTGGGGTCCTCTCGGGATTCCTCTCCCGTCGCGGGCCCTAAGACCTTGTGTGGAGTCGGTGCCGGAACCTGAGGTTCCTCTCCAGTGCTGATATGGATCCTGCTGTACTTCTGGAGTCTCCCCAGGGGAGTCAGTCCTCGTCTCGAGTGGGGGCTTGCACGTGCGCTTTCCTCCCGAGCTGTAGCAGCAGTGTCACGCTTCCCTTCGCGTGGATCAAGGGATCTGTGGCTTTCCCTCGAGGCATTCCCACGAGGCTTTCCCACGAGGCTTTCCCACAGGCCTGTCCCAGTGCCACTGTGGTGTGATTCGATCCTCGGCCTGAAAGTGGAGGCAGTGCAGGGAAAACAGGTTTCCCTGGAGTGGACTGAGACATCTGGGGGACTCTGGGAATGGTGGCACGACCCTGGAGTTCCTCTCGCCTTTCCTGTGAGAGCGCCCCCTCTTGAGCTGCTATGGCAAGTCCGGGAATTCATTCCCGACCACGCAGGGAAAGGATCCCTCCTCTCGAGTTATGAGGCGGAAACGGGGCTCCTCTGGATGTGGGCGGGGCTCTCGTGCTTCCTCTCGAGTGGAGACGGGTATGTCGGGAACTTCTTGAGTTGAAGCAAGGGTGTGAAGGACCCTTTGGAAGTTCCTGATGTTAGGTGTGATTAGCCTACAGACGCCTCAGGGGAAATGGGCCTCATCTCGCCTGGAGGGGAAACCCTCCTGGATTTTCTCGAGTTGCGGCACGTGCTCTCGATTTACGATGGGACCTCAGGGACCCGCTCTGGTGGCTTCAAAAAAGGCCAGTCCCCATGCGAGTTTCTCAGGGGCCTCACGGGATTCATCTCCCGTCAATGCCGGGGCCTTAGACCTTGTGTGGAGTTGATGCCGGAACCTGAGGATTCCTGTCCAGTGCTGACATGGATCTTGGGGTACTTCTGGAGTCTCCCCAGGGGAGTCAGACCTCGTCTCGAGTGGGGGCATGCATATGCGAATTCCTCACGAGCTGAAGCAGCAGTGTCAGGTTTCCCTTCGCGTGGATCAAGGGATATGTGGCTTTCCCTCGAGGCTTTCCACGAGGCTTTCCCACGAGGCTTTCCCACAGTGCTGTCCCACATGCCACCGTGGTGTGAGTCTATGCTCGGCTTGAAAGTCGAGGCAGTGCAGGGAAAACAGGTTTCCCTGGAATTGACTGAGACATCTTGGGGACTCTGGAATGGTGGCACGAACCCTGGAGCTCCTCTCGGCTTTCCTGTAGAGAGCACTCCTCTTGAGATTCGAAGGGAACGCGCGGAATTCTTTCCCGACCACGCAGGGAAAGGATGCCTCTTCTCGAGCTAGGAGTCGGAAACGGGGCTCCTCTGGATGTGCGCGGGACTCTCGTGCATCTCTCGAGTGGAGACGGTATGTCGGGGAACTTCTTGAGTTGAAGCAAGGGTGTGAAGGACCCTTTGGAAGTTCCAGATGTTAGGTGTGATAAGCCTCGAGACGCCTCAGTGGAAATCGGCCTCATCTCGCCTGGAGGGGAGACCCTCCTGGATATTCTCGAGTTGCGGCAGGTGCTCTCGACTTACGACAGGGACCTCTGGGACCCGCTCTGGTGGCTTCAAGAAAGGCCAGTCCCCATGTGAGTTGCTCGGGGCCCTCTCGGAATTCCTCTCCCGTCGATGCCGGCGCCTAAGTTCTTGTGTGGGTCGGTGGCGGAACCTGAGCGTTCTCTCCAGTGCTGACATGGATCTTGGGGTACTTTCTGGAGTCTCTCCAGGGGAGTGAGTCCTCGTGCCGACTGGGGCCATGCACGTGAGCTTTCCTCCCGAGCTGTAACAGCAGTGTGGCGCTTACCTTCGCGTGGATCAAGGGATCTGTGGCTTTCCCTCGAGGCTTTCCCACGAGGCATTCCCACAGGGCATTCCCACGAGCTTCCCCACAGGGCTGTCCCACGTGCCACCGTGGTGTGAGTCGATCCTCGGCTTGAAAGTCGAGGCAGTGCAGGGAAAACAGGTTTCCCTTGAATGGCCTGCGAAATCAGGGGGACTCTGGGAATGGGGCCTGATCCTGGAGTTCCTCTCGTCTTTCCTGTGGAGAGCGCCTCCTCTTGAGATGCGATGGGAACGCTAGGAATTCTTTCCCGACCACGCAGGAAAGGATCCCTCCTCTCGAGCTAGCAGTCGGAAACGGGGCCACTCTGGAATTGGGCGGGGACTCTCGTGTTACTCTTGAGTGGAGACCGGTATGTCGGGGAACTTCTTCAGTTGCAGCAAGGGTGTTAATTACCCTTTGGAAGTTCCAGAAATTAGGTGTGATTAGCTTCGAGACTCCTCAGCGGAAATGGGCCTCATCTCGCCTGGAGGGAGAACCTCCTGGATTTTCTCGAGTTGCGGCAGGTGCTCTCGACTTACGACGAGGGCCTAGGGACCCACTCTGGTGGCCTCAGGAAAGGCCAGTCCCCATGTGAGTAGCTCGGGGGCCTCTCGGGATGCCTCTCTCGTCGATGCTGGGCCTAAGCCCTTGTGTGGACTCAGTGCCAGAACCTGAGGATTCCTCTCCAGTGCCGACATGGATCTTTGGGTACTTGTGGAGTCTCCCCAGGGAAGTCAGTCCTCGTCTCGAGAGGGGGGCATGCACGTGCGATTTCCTCCCGAACTGTAGCAGCAGTGTCACACTTCCCTTCCCGAGAATCAAGGGGTCTGTGTCTTTCCCTCGAGGCTTTCCCACGAAGTTTTCCCACGAGGCTTTCCCACAGGCTGTGCCACGTGCCATTGTGGTGTGAGTCGATCCTCGGCTTGAAAGTCGAGGCAGTGCAGGGAATACAGGTTTTCCTGGAATGGACGGAGACATCTGGGGGACTCTGGGAATGGAGGCACGACCTGAAGTTCCTCTCGCCTTTCCTCTGGAGAGCGCCACTTCTTGAGATGCGACGGGAACGCTGGAATTCTTTCCCGACCACGCAGGGAAAGGATCAAACTCTCGAGCGAAGAGGTGGAAACGGGGCTCCTCTGGATGTGGGCGGGACTCTCGTGCTTCCTCTCGAGTGGAGACGGGTATGTCGGGGAACTTCTTGAGTTGCAGCAAGGGTGTGAAGGACCTTTTGGAAGTTCCAGATGTTAGATGTGATTAGACTCGATACGCATCAGCGGAAATGGGCCTCATCTCGCCTGGAGGGGAGAACCTCCTGGATTTTCTCGAGTTGCGGCAGGTGCTCTCGACTTACGACGGGGCCTCAGGGACCCGCTGTGGTGGCCTCAGGAAAGGCCAATCCCCATGCGTGTTGCTCGGGGCCTCTCGGGATTCCTCTCCCGTCGATGCCTGGGCCTAAGACCTTGTGTGGAGTCAGTGTCGCAACTTGAGGATTCCTCTCCAGTACTGACATGGATCTTGTGGTACTTCTGGAGGCTCCCTAGTGGAGTCAGTCCTCGTGTCCAGTGGGGGCATGCACGTGCGCTTACCTCTCGAGCTGTAGCAGCAGTGTCATGCTTCCCTTCGCGGGTATCAAGGGATCTGTGGCTTTCCCTCAAGGCTTTTCCCACAGGGCTGTCCCACGTGCCACCGTGGTGTGAGTCGATCCTCGGCTTGAATGTAGACACAGTGCAGGGAAAACAGGTTTCCCTGGAATGGACTGAGACATCTGGGGGACTCTGGGAATTGTGGCACGACACTGGAGTTCCTCTCGCCTTTCCTGTGGAGAGCGCTCCTCTTGAGATTGCGACGGGAACGCCGGGAATTCTTTCCTGACCACGCAGGAAAAGGATCCTCCCCTCTCGAGGTATGAGGCGGAAAC
>NW_017205419.1:0-5290 GCF_001704415.2 Capra hircus
AGTCCTCGTCTCTAGTGGGGGCATGCACGTGCGCTTTCCTCCCCAGCTGTTGCAGCAGTGTCACGATTTCCCTTCAAGTGGATCAAGGGATTCTTGGCTTTCCTCGAGGCTTTCCCCCGAGGGCTTTCCCACAGGGCTGTCCCACGTGCCACCGTGGTGTGAGTCGAACTCGGCTTGAAAGTCGAGGCAGTGCAGGGAAACAGGTTTCCCTGGAATGGACTGAGGAATCTGGGGACTCTGGAATGGTGGCACGACCTGGAGTTCCTCTCGCCTTTCCTGTGGAGGAGCGCCTCCTCTTGAGATGCGACGGAACGCCAGGAATTCTTTCCCGAGCACGCAGGGAAAGGATCCCTCCTCTCGAGCTAGGAGGCGGAAACGGGCTCCTCTGGATGTGGCGGACTCTCGTGCTTCCTCTCGAGTGGAGACGCGGTATGTCCGGGAACTTCTTGAGTTGCAGCAAGGGTGTTGAAGAACCTTTGGAAGTTCCAGAGGTTAGGTGTGATTAGCTTGGAGACGCCTCAGCGGAAATGGGCCTCATCTCGCCTGGAGGGAGAACCTCCTGGATTTTTCTCGAGTTGCGGCAGGTGCTATCGACTTACGTCGGGGACCTCAGGGACCCGCTCTGGTGGCCTCAGGAAAGGCCAGTCCCCTGCGAGTTGCTCGGGGCCTCTCGGGATTCCTCTCCCATCGATGCCGGGGCCTAAGACCTTGTGTGGAGTCGGTGCCGGAAAACTGAGGATTCCTCTCCAGTGCTGAATGGATCATTGGTGTACTTCTGGAGTCTCCCCAAGGCAGTCAGTCCTCGTCTCGTGTGGGGGCATGCACGTGCGCTTTCCTCCCGAGCTGTAGCAGGAGTGTCATATTTCCCGTCGAGTCGATCAAGGGATCAGTGGCTTTCCCTCGAGGCTTTCCCACAGGGCTTTCCCACAGGGCTGTCCCACGTGCCACCGTGGTGTGAGTCGATCCTCAGCTTGAAAGTCGAGGCAGTGCAGGGAAAACAGGTTTCCCTGGAATGGACTGAGACATCTGGGGGGACTCTGGGAATGGTGGCACGAACCTGGAGTTCCTCTCGCCTTTCCTGTGGAGAGCGCCTCCTCTTGAGATGCGACGGGAACGCCGGGAATCTTTCCCGACCACGCAGGGAAAGGATCCCTCGTCTCAAGCCAGGAGGCGGAAACGGGGCTCCTCTGGATGTGGGCGGACTCTAGTGCTTCTTCTTGTGTGGAGACTGGTATGTCGGGGAACTTCTTGAGTTGCAGCAAGGGTGTGAAGAACCCTGTGGAAGTTCCAGAGGTTAGGTGTGATTAGCCTGGAGACGCCTCAGCGGAAATGGGCCTCAACTCGCCGGGAGGGAGAACCTCCTGGATTTTCTCGAGTTGCAGCAGGTGCTCTAGTCTTACGACTGGGACCTCAGGGACCCGCTCTGGTGGCCTCAGGAAAGGCCAGTCCCCTTGCGAGTTGCTCGGGGCCTCTCGGGATTCCTCTCCGTCGATGCCGGGGCCTAAGACCTTGTGTGGAGTGGGTGCGGAACCTGAGGATTCCTCTCCAGTGCTGACATGGATCTTTGTACTTCTGGAGTCTCCCCAGTGGAGTCAGCCCTCGTCTCGAGTGGGGAATGCACGTGCGCTTTCCTCCGAGCTGTAGCAGCAGTGTCGCGCTTCCATTCTCGAGGATCAAGGGAACTGTCGCTTTCCCTCGAGGCTTTCCCAGGAGGCTTTCCCACAAGGCTGTCCCACGTGCCACCGTGGTGTGAGTCGATCCTGGGCTTGAAAGTCGAGGCAGTGCAGGGAAAACAGGTTTCCCTGAATGGACTGAGACAGACATCTGGGGACTTTGGGAATGGTGGCACGACCCTCGAGTTCCTCTCGCCTTTCCTGTAGAGAGTTCCTCCTCTTGAGATGCCACGGAAATGCCGGAAATCTCTTTCCGAGCACGCATGGAAAGGATCCCTCCTCTCGAGCTAGGAGGCGGAAACGGGCTCCTCTGGATGTGGCTGGACTCTCGTGCTTCCTCTCGAGTGGAGACGGTATGTCGGGGATCTTCTTGAGTTGCAGCAAGGGTGTGAAGGACCCTTTGGAAGTTCCAGAATTTAGGTGTGATTAGCCTCGAGACGCCTCAGCGGAAATGGGCCTCATCTCGCCTGGAGAGGAGAACCTCCTGGATTTTCTAGAGTTGCGGCAGGTGCTCTCGACTTACAACGGGGACCTCAGGGACCCGCTGTGGTGGCATCAGGAAAGGCCAGTCCCCATGCGAGTTGCTCGGGGGCCTCTCGGGATTCCTCTCCCGTCGAAGCCGGGGCCTAAGATCTAGTGTGGAGCCGGTGCCGGAACCTGAGGATTCCTCTCCAGTGCTGACATGGATCTTGGGGTACTTCTGGAGTCTCCCCAGGGGAGTCAGTCCTCGTCTCTAGTGGGGCATGCACGTGTGCTTTCCTCCCCAGCTGTTGCAGCAGTGTCACGATTCCCTTCAAGTGGATCAAGGGATCTTTGGCTTTCCCTCGAGGCTTCCCCCGAGGCTTTCCCACAGGGCTGTCCCACGTGCCACCGTGGTGTGAGTCGAACTTCGGCTTGAAAGTCGAGGCAGTGCAGGGAAAACAGGTTTCCCTGGAATGGACTGAGGAATCTGGGGGACTCTGGGAATGGTGGCACGACACTGGAGTTCCTCTCGTCTTTCCTGTGGAGAGCGCCTCCTATTGAGATGCGACGGGAACGCCAGGAATTCTTTCCCGAGCACGCAGGGAAAGGATCCCTCCTCTCGAGCTAGGAGGCGGAAACGGGCTCCTCTGGATGTGGGCGGTACTCTCGTGCTTCCTCTGGAGTGGAGACGGGTATATCGGGGAACTTCTTGAGTTGCAGCAAGGGTGTGAGGGAACCTTTGGAAGTTCCAGAGTTTAGGTGTGATTTGCCTCGAGACACCTCAGCGGAAATGGGCCTCATCTCGCCTGGAGGGGAGACCTCCTGGATTTTCTCGAGTTGTGGCAGGTGCTCTCGATTTACGACGGGGACCTCAGGGACCCGCCCTGGTGTCCTCAAGAAAGGCCAGTCCCCATTCGAGTTGCTCGGGGGGCCTATCGGGATTCCTCTTCTGTCGATGCCGGGGCCTAAGACCTTGTGTGGTGTCGGTGCCGGAACCTGAGTATTGCTCTCCAGTGCTGACATGGATCTTGGGTACTTCTGGAGTCTCCCCAGTGGAATCAGTCCTCGTCTCGAGTGGGGACATGCACGTGCGCTTTCCTCCCGAGCTGTAGCAGCAGTGTCACGCTTCCCTTCGCGTGGAACAAGGGATCTGTGGCATTTCCTCGAGGCTCTCCACGAGGCTTTCCCACGAGGCTTTCCCACAGGGCTGTCCCATGTGCCACCGTGGTATGAGTCGATCCTCGGCTTGAAAGTCAAAACAGTGCAGGGAAAACAGGTTTCCCTGGAATGCACTGAGACATCTGGAGGACTCTGGGAATGGTGGCATGACCCTGGCGTTCCTCTCGCCTTTCCTGTGGAGAGCGCCTCCTCTTGAGATGCGACGTGAACGCCGGGAATTCTTTCCCGAGCACGCAGGGAAAGGATCCCTCCTCTCGAGCTAGGAGGTGGAAACGGAGCTTCTCTGGATGTGGTCGGGACTCTCGTGCTTCCTCTCTAGTGGAAACGGGTAGGTCGGGGAACTTCTAGAGTTGCAGCAAGGGTGTGAAGGACCCTTTGGAAGTTCCAGAGTTTAGCTGTGAATAGCCTCTAGTCGCCTCAGTGGAAAGGGGCCTCATCTCGCCTGGAGGGGAGAACCTCCTGGATTTTCTCGAGTTGCGGCAGGTGCTCTCGACTTATGACGGGGACCTCAGGGAACCTCTCTGGTGGTGGTCTCAGTAAAGGCCAGTCCCCATGCGAGTTGCTCGGGGGCCTCTCGGGATTCGTCTCCCCGTCGATGTCAGTACCTCAAACCTTGTGTGGAGTCGGTGCCAGTATCTGAGGATTCCTCTCCAGTGCAGACATGGAACTTGGGGTACTTCTGGAGTCTCCCCAGGGGAGCCAGTCGTCGTCTCGAGTGAGGTCATGCACGTGCGCTTTCTTCCCGAACTGTAGCAGCAGTGTCACGCTTCCCTTCGCGTGGATCAAGGAATCTGTGGCTTTCCCTCGACGTTTTCCCACGAGGCTTTCCCAAGAGGCTTTCCCAAAGGGCTGTCCCACGTGCCACCGTGGTGTGAGTCGATGCTCGGCTTGAAAGTCGAGGCAGTGCAGGGAAAACAGGTTTCCCTGTAATGGACTGAGACATCTGGGGGACTCTGGAATGGTGGCACGACCCTGGAGTTCCTCTCGCCTTTCCTGTGGAGAGCGCCTCCTCTTGAGATGCGAGGGAAACGCCGGGAATTCTTTCCCGACCACGCAGGGAAAGGATCCCTCCTCTCGAGATAGTAGGCTGAAACGGGGCTCATCTGGATGCGAGCGGGACTCTCGTGCTTGCTCTCAAGTGGAGACCAGCATGTCGGGGAACTTCTTGAGTTGCAGCAAGGGTGTGAATGACCCTTTGGAAGTTCCAGAGGTTAGGTGTGATTTAGTCTCGACACGCCTCAGCGGAAATGGGCCTCATCTCGCCTGGAGGGGAAAACCTCCTGGATTTTCTCGAGTTGCGGCAGGTGCTCTCGACTTACGACGGGGACCTCAGGGACCCGCTCTGATGGCCTCAGGAAAGGCCAGTCCCCATGCGAGTTGCTCAGGGACTCTCGGGATTCCACTCCCGTAGATGCCGGGGCCTAAGTCCTTTGTGGAGTCGGTGCCGGAACCTGAGGATACCTCTCCAGGCCAGACATGGATCTTCGGGTACTTCTGGAGTCTCCCCAGGGGGGTCAGTGCTCGTCTCGAGGGGGCAAGCATGCACGTGCGCTTTCCTCCCGAGCTGTAGCAGCATTGTCACGCTTCCCTTCGCGTGGATCAAGGCATCTGTGGCTTTCCTCGAGGCTTTCCACGAGGCTTTCCCACGAGGCTTTCCCACAGGGCTGTCCCACGTGCCACCTTGGTGAGAGTCGATCCTCGGCTTGAAATTCGAGGCAGTGCAGGGAAAACAGTTTTTCCTGGAATGGACTGAAATATCTGGGGGACTCTGGGAATGGTGGCACGACCCTGAGTTCCTCTCGTCTTTCCTGTGGAGAGCGGCCTCCTCTTGAGATGCGACGGGAACGCCGGAAATTCTTTCCCGACCACGAGGGAAATGATACCTCCTCTCGAGCTAGGAGGCGGAACGGGCTCCTCTGGATGTGGGGGACTCTCGTGCTTCCTCTCGAGTCGAGACGCGGTATGTCGGGGAATTC
>NW_017205420.1:0-5290 GCF_001704415.2 Capra hircus
CGAGGCTTTCCCACGAGGCTTTCCCACGAGGCTTTCCCATGAGGCTTTCCCACAGGGCTGTCCCACGTGCCACCGTGGTGTGAGTCGATCCTCGGCTTGAAAGTCGAGGCAGTGCAGGGAAAACTGGTTTCCCTGGAATGGACTGAGACATCCAGGGGACTCTGGGAATGGTGGCACGACCCTGGAGTTCCTCTCACCTTTCCTGTGGAGCGCGACTCCTCTTGAGATGTGACGGGGAACACCGGGAATTCTATCCCGACCACGCAGGGAAAGGATCCCTCTTCTCGAGCTAGAAGGCGGAAACGGGGCTCCTCTGGATGTAGGCCGGACTCTCGTGCTTCCTCTCGAGTGGAGACGGAATGTCGGGGAACTTCTTGAGTTGCCAGTAAGGGTGTGAAGGACCCTTTGGAAGTTCCACAGGTAAGGTGTGATTAGCCTCGAGATACCTCAGCGGAAATGGGACTCAGCTCACCTGGAGGGAGACCTCCTGGTTTTTCTCGAGTTGCGGCAGGTGCTCTCGACTTACGACGGGGACCTCAGGACCCGCTGTGGTGGCCTCAGGAAAGGCCAGTACCCATGCGAGTTGCTCTGGGGCCTCTCGGGATTCCTCTCACGTCGATGCACGGGCCTAAGACCTTGTGTGGAGTCGGTGCCGGAACCTGAGGATTCCTCTCCAGTGCAGACATGGATCCTGGGGTACTTCTGGAGTCTCCCTAGGGGAGTCAGTCCTCGTCTCGAGCGGGGGCATGCACGTGGCTTTCCTCCCGAGCTGTAGCAGCAGTGTCACGCTTCCCTTCGCGTGGATCAAGAGATCTGTGGCTTTTCCCTTGAGGCTTTCCCACGAGGCTTCCCACGCAGGCTTTCTCACAAGGCTGTACCACGATGCCACGGTGGTGTGAGTCGATCCTCGGCTTGAAAGTCGAGGCAGTGCAGGGAAAACAGGTTTCCCTGGAATGGACTGAGACACCTGGGGACTCTGGGAATGGTGGCACGACCCTGGTGTTCCTCTCGCCTTTCCTGTGGAGAGCGTCTCCTCTTGTGATGCGACGGGAACGCCGAGAATTCTTCCCCGAACACGCAGAGAAAGGATCCCTCCTCTCGAGCTAGGAGGCAGAAACGGGTCTCTTCTGGATGTGGGCGGGACTCTCGTGCTTCCTCTCGAGTGGAGACGGGTAAGTCGGGGAACTTCTTGTAGTTGCAGCAAGATTGTGAAGGACCCTTTGAATTTCCAGAGGTTAAGTGTGATTAGCCTCGAGACGCCTCAGCGGAAATGGGCCTTCATCTCGCCTGGAGGGACGAACCTCCTGGATTTTCTCGAGTTGCGGCAGGTGCTCTCGACTTCAGACGGGGACCTCAGGGACCCGCTCTCGAGGCCTCAGGAAAGGCCAGTCCCTATGCCAGTTGCTCGCGAGCCTCTCGGGATTCTCTCCCGTCGATGCTGGTGCCTAAGACCTTGTGGGGAGTCGGTGCCCGCCACCTGAGGATTCCTCTCCAGTGCTGACACGGATCTTGGGGTACTTCTGGAGTCTCCCCTGGGGAGTCAGTCCTCGTCTCGAGTGGGGGCAGGGACGTGCGATTTCCTCCCGAGCTGTAGCAGCAGTGTCATGCTTCCCTTCGCGTGGATCAAGGGATCTGTGGCTTTGCCTCAAGGCTTTCCACTAGGCTTTCCCACGAGGCTTTCCCACAGGGCTGTCCCACGTGCCACCGTGGTGTGAGTTGATCCTCGGCTTGAAAGTCGAGGCAGTGCAGGGAAAACAGGTTTCCCTGGAATGGACACAGACATCTGGGTGACTCTGGGAATGGTGGCCCGACCCTAGAGTTCCTCTCGCCTTTCCTATGGAGAGAGCCTCCTCTTGAGATGCGACGGGAACGCCGGGAATTCTTTCCCGACCACGCAGGGAAAGGTTCCCTCCTCTCGAGCTATGAGGCGGCGGAAACGGGCTCCTCTGGATGTGGGCAGAACTCTCGTGCTTCCTCTCGAGTCGAGACGGGTATGTTTGGGAACTTCTTGAGTTGCAGCAAGGGTGTGAAGGACCTTTGGAATTTCCAGAGGTTAGATGTGACTAGCCTCAAGATGCCTCAGCGGAAATGGGCCTCATATAGCCTGGAGGGGAGAACCTCCTGGATTTTCTCGAGTTGCGGCAGGTGCTCTTGATTTACGACGGGGACCCCTGGGACCCGCTCTGGTGGCCTCAGGAAAGGCCAGTCCCAATGCGAGTTTCGGGGACTCTCGGGATTCCTCTCCCGTCGATGCTGGGGCCTAAGACCTTGTGTGGACTCAGTGACGCAACCTGAGGATTCCTCTCCATTGCTGACATGGATCTTGGGGTACTTCTGGAGTCTCCCCAGGGGAGTCAGTACGCGTCTCGAGTGGGGGCATGCACGTGCGCTTTCCTCCCGAGCTGTAGCAGCAGTGTCTCCCTTCCCTCGCGAGGATCAAGAGATCAGGGGATTTCCTCGAGGCTTTCCCACGAGGCTTTCCCACGAGGCTTTCTCACAAGGCTCTCCCACGTGCCACCGTGGTGTGAGTCCATCCTCGGCTTGAAAGTCGAGGCAGTGCAGGAAAAACTGTTTTCCCTGGAATGGACGGAGACATCTGGTTGCCTCTGGGAATGGTGGCACGACGCTGGAGTTCCTCTCGCCTTTCCTGTGGAGAGCGCCTCCTCTTGAGATTCGACGGAACGCCGGGAATTCTTTCCGGACGACGCAGGGAAAGGATCCCTCCTCTCAAGCTAGGAGGCGGAAACGGGGCTCCTCTGGATGTGGGCGGGACTCTCGTGCTTCCTCTGGAGCGGAGACGGGTATGTGTCGGGGAACTTCTTGAGTTGCAGCAAGGGTGTGAAGGACCTTTGGAAGTTCCAGAGGTTAGGTGTGAGTAGCCTCGAGACGCCTCAGCGGAAATGGCCCTCATCTCGCCTGGAGGGGAGAACCTCCTGGATTTTCTCGAAGTTGCGGCAGTTGCTCTCCACTTACGACGGGGACCTCAGGGACCCGCTCTGGTGGCCTCAGGAAAGACCAGTCCCCATGCGAGTTGCTCGGGGGGCCTCGGGATTCCCTTCCTGTCGATGCTGGGGCCTAAGACCTTGTGTGGAGTCAGTGCTGGAACCTGAGCATTCCTCTCCAGTGCTGTCATGGATCTTGGGGTACTTCTGGAGTCTCCCCAGGGGAGTCAGTCCTCCTCTCGAGTGGGGGCATGCACGTGCGCTTTCCTCCTTAGCTGAAGCAGCAGTGTCACGCTTCCCTATGCTTGGATCAAGGGATCTGTGCCTTTCCCTCGAGGCTTTCTTTCCACGAGGCTTTCCCACGAGGCTTTCCCACGGCTTTCCCATGAGGCTTTCCCACAGGGCTGTCCCACGTGCCACCGTGGTGTGAGTCGATTCTCGGTTTGAAAGTCGAGGCAGTGAAGGGAAACAGGTTTCCCTGGAATGGACTGAGAGATCCAGGGGACTCTGGGAATGGTGGCACGACCCTGGAGTTCCTCTCACCTTTCCTGTGGGAGCGCGACTCCTCTTGAGATGTGACAGGAACATCGGGAATTCTATCCCGACCACGCAGGGAAAGGATCCCTCCTCTTGAGCTAGAAGGCGGAAACGGGGCTTCTCTCGATGTGTGCGGGACTCTCGTGCTTCCTCTCGAGTTGAGACGGGTATGTCGGGGGAACTTCTTGAGTTGCAGTAAGGGTGTGAAGGACCCTTTGGAAGTTCCACAGGTAAGGTGTGATTAGCCTCGAGATACCTCAGCGGAAATGGGACTCAGCTCACCTGGAGGGGAGAACCTCCTGGATTTTCTCGAGTTGCGGCAGGTGCTCTCGACTTACGACGGGGACCTCAGGGATCCGCTGTGGTGGCCTCAGGAAAGGCCAGTCCCCATGTGAGTAGCTTGGGGGCCTCTCGGGATTCCTCTCCCGTCGATGCCGGGGCCTAAGACCTTGTGTGGAGTAGGTGCCGGAACCTGAGGATTCCTCTCCAGTGCTGACATGGATCTTGGGTACGTCTGGAGTCGCCCCAGGGGAGTCAGTCCTCGTCTCGAGTGGGGCATGTACGTGCGCTTTCCTCCCGAGATGTAGCAGCAGTGTCATGCTTCCCTTCGCGTGGATCAAGGGATCTGCAACTTTCCCTCGAGGCTTTCCCACGAGGCTTTCCCTCGAAGCTTTCCCACAGGTCTGTCCCACGTGCCACCGTGGTGTGAGTCGATCCTCGGCTTGAAAGTCGAGGCAGTGCAGGGAAAACAGGTTTCCCTTGAATGGACTGAGACATCTGGGGGACTCTGGGAATGGTGGCACGACCCTGGAGTTCCTCTCGCCTTTCCTGTGGAGAGCGCCTCCTCTTGAGATGCGACGGGAACGCCGGGAATTCTTTCCCGACCACGCAGGGAAATATCCCTGCCCTCGAGCTATGAGAGGCAAACGGGGCTCCTCCGGATGAGGGCGGGACTCTCGTGTGCTTCCTCTCCAGTGGAGACGGGGTATGTTGGCGGAACTTCTTGAGTTGCAGCAAGGGTGTGAAGGACCCTTTGGAAAGTCAAGAGGTTAGTTGTGATTAGCCCGAGATGCCTCAGCGGAAATGGGCCTAATCTCGCCTGGAAGGGAGAACCTCCTGGATTTTCTCTAGTTGCGGCAGGTGCTCTCGACTTACGACGGGGACCTCTGGGACCCGCTCTGGTGGCCTCAGGAAAGGCCAGTCCCCATGCTAGTTGCATGGGGCCACTCGGGATTCCTCTCCCGTCGATGTTGGGGCCTAAGACCTTGTGTCGAGTCGGTGCAGGAACCGGAGAATTCCACTCCAGTGCTGACATGGTTCCTGGGGTACTTTTGGAGTCTCCCTAAGGGAGTCAGTCCTCGTCTCGAGTTTGGGGCATGCTTGTGCTGCGCTTTCCTCCCGAGCTTTAGCAACAGTGTCGCGCTTCCCTTCGCGAGTATCAAGTGATCTGTGGCTTTCCGAAGAGGCTTTCCCACGAGGCTTTTCCCACGAGGCTTTCCCACAGGGCTGTCCCACGTGCCACCGTGGGTGTGAGTCGATTCCTCGGCTTGAAAGTCGAGGCAGTGCAGGGAAAACAGGTTTCCCTGGAATGGACTGAGACATCTGGGGGCTCTGGGAATGGTGAAACGACCCTGTAGTTCCTCTCGCCTTTCCTGTGGAGAGCGCCTCCTCTTGAGATGCGACGGGAACGCGGGAATTCTTTCCCGAACCACGCAGGGAAAGTATCCCTCTTCTCGAGCTAGGAGGCGGAAACGGGGCTCCTCTGGATATGGGCGTGACTCTCGTCTTCCTCTCGAGTGGATTCGGGTATG